>NW_024580671.1:28865220-28919486 GCF_017639235.1 Corvus kubaryi | reverse complement strand
CAATATATATGTATCATAATTAACTGCACTGAGACCTGGAACACAGCGTCTGCAAGATCTGCAAGATACTGGTCAGATCTCCACAGGTGTTTGTATCTCACTATTTATTGATTTATCATATTTTTTAATTTAAAACAGCTAGAAAATAATTTAAACACATGCCCATATTGCCAAATTCCTTCTCCTTTGCAAACTCTGGTCTGGTCACCTCCTCTTTAAGCATTTCTGAAGAAGATTCTGCTGCCCTACTGTGTCTTCAGTTATGCTTGAGCAGCTCCAGTGACTTTTCCTTGCATAGATGTAAATGATGCCACCATCTCTGCAAACTGTTCAATGCAGAAATGCACATAACCAGGCAATAAATATGGGTAAGCAGTTTGAGATTGTGGACTTCTGCCCAGTTTTGGAAATCTTAATTCCCTTAATAGTGCAATATGCTACTGCAGACAACTGGCGTTAGAGGAAGACTAGGCAATGCTAGGGAGGGAAATTTTAAAAAGGAAGTCCAGAAAGAAGAAAAACAGCTGGGATGAACAGTGCTTTAAAATGTCCTGTAAAGGTACTGGCAATAAAAGAAATTAATTCTATGGTTAGGAGCTTGGCTCAATTGCCCATCCTCTCAGCAGAATCTAAGAGCCCTGCCTAGGTTTTTTGCCTTTTGAAAACTGAGCAAGTAGCTCTTGGACAGCCGTGACTGCACTTGAGCCCTCGTTTTTGCTATGTCTTCTTAGGATATGCTGAAGCAAATTGTTGTGTAAAGAAAAAGATGTTTTTTTTTTTTTTTTTTGCAGGTTGCTCTAAATGCTGTGCTTATTCTATTGACCATGTAGTAAAAGAATTTTTTTTTTGTTTTTCCGGGGAAATGTTATTCCTGAAACTTGTTTAGTCAAGGGACATATGAAACCAGTAGATGCCTGCAAAGAACATGTTACTTGCCTCTAATCCTTCTTATAATGACTTTGAAACCCTGCACTATATGCTTGCAAGAATCTTTAACACGTTTTCTAACTCAGGCTTCCAATTTACTGCCCTTGACACGTTTTAGCTTCCTGTAGTGTGCATATTACGATAGTATTCACACAGAGATACATTTCATACTTTTGCGTTTTTCTAACTCAGACAAGAGACTCATCTGGACTATTACCTTGGGAAAAAATTGTAGTTCAGCTCCTGTACAGCTCTTGATCTCCCTGAGTCTCGTAGTGTTCCAGGTGGTATGTGCAGGGTCATACAGAGTGGCTAGAGCTTTATGAGTGTCAATGGCCTGGGCAGTCTGTCTTCCGTCTTCTCTTGCAGTATCAAAGCTAATCTTTTCAATAAATCAACTTTTGTTTTCTGCTAACAACATAATCTTGCAGTGATTCCATGCTTGCTGCACAGTAAAGCATCGTGTACTGGAACATTGAAGTGTATTTGCCATACACCTTTTAAAACTTTTATTTTTGTAAGCGTGTCTTAGGTTCTGTGTATTAGCTTCTTGCTTCTTGTGCTCTCTAAATAACATTATGAAGAGCTTATAAGCAACCACTGTTTATGACACCTTTCTAAACTAGATGTTCTCTGTAGAGAACCCATTTGGGGATTTATTCTGGTTTTATAAAAGACATTTTCTTTTCCTAACAGCAAAATTCTCTGTCTGAAACAAATTAACTGCTGTTCAAGGACTAATCTCTTCCTCCATGGCAGAAATTTCTTCCTCTGTGGCACTGCTCTTCAGACTGACTGCTGCAGTTGCTGTCACAGATACTCCCCAGAGGTTTCAGACCAGAATCACATCTGCTGCTTTGAGTCACAACTTCATCCTATCTGGTAGGGTTTCAGTGTTCATTAGACTAATTAATGATTAAGTACAGCAATATGACATGGCTTGGCTGTTTTGTTGTGTTAGTCAGCTTTCTCAAAAATTCAAGGTATCAGCTATTTTCTGAATGTTTGGTTTTGTGCAAGATTTTAAACAAGCAGCTTTCTCATGTTGGCACTAAAGTCAGAAAAAGTATGCTGCTGCCTGACATAATCTTGCTTCAGCTGCACAGAGGAATTTAAACCCAGCAAAACCTGGGTTTGTAGAAGGAAATGGACAGGCAGAAGCCTCTCTGTAAGGGAGATCTTCACTTATGTGAAATTATAGGTATTATGATGAGAGAGGAGCAAAAGGGGGAGAATGGGAGCAAAATTTAATGCTAAAATTTAGTTGCTTTCCTCATTAAAGGAGAACAACACGTAGCACTGATTCTGCTGCTGTTTCATTGTGGCCCTGTGGTTTTCCCTCAAAACAGATTACCTGCCTCTGTTTAGGTACCTATACTGTTTTTCCAGGTTTTTAAGAAAAGGCACTTTGTAATTATTTTTAGGAAAAAAATACCTAATTATGTTGTGTGCATAAATAATTACTGTTTATATGTATTAATCTAATAACTGATGTGGATGAGGGGATTGAGTGCACCCTCTATAAATTCACAGATATCAAGTTGAGGGATATTATCTGCTAGAGGGTAGGAAGGCTCTGAAGAGGTTCAGGCTGGACATCAGGAGGATTACACACAGTAGTCTTAGTGACCACTGTATATTCTGAGTCAAATGGAACCCATTGACGGTAGTATGGCACTGTCTTCATTGAAGAAATCAGGGTGATCACAGTGATGACCAATATCAAAGGCACAGATTTACTAGCTTTTGGAGAAGATTGAGCAGTGGTGGTGAGAAGGCATAGAGCAAATATTTATCTATCCATCAGGTTTTGACTGTGCAGTTTTCTAAACCCCCATCTTCTGTCCATCATGCTTGAAGTCTGACTTGGCTGGAAGAGTGTGATCATTGCTTCAGGAGATGCTACCTTACCTGGGGGATCAGATTTCCCCAGCAGTGTTAAGAAAGGCTTCTTCTGGTTTCTAATCCTCTGGCAACGTATCAGACACCAAAGAGCAATGTGTCAAATAGTAGCCATAAAGGCTACTTGCCCAACAAAGTCAGCTAATTTTTTGGTGAATTGTGCAGTCATTCATTTGATGTTCTTGTGACACAGCTATTGAAGAAGATTTCTTCCATGATGTACCTTCTGATATCTGTGAAGAGCAATGAAGAGAGGCTACAAGGCACAGTTATTTGCTGTGTGCATACTACTATTTGATACATTTTAAATGTGAAGTTTTTGAACTTAGCAACCCACATAGACTGGTCTGCCAGATAAGTATTATTAAATTCTTTTCAAGGTATTTTTCATATATGTTGTCTCTTCTTTTTCCCATGCTTCCCCATGTGAGAACATGACTAACAAAAGCTAACATTCTGTCAGTATTCCTTCTTCAGAGACTACTTTTGTATCATACACTTTTGCCTCTTCTCAAAACTGTGTAAGTTCTGTTTTTCTCTGGTCTCCTGTTATGTGGTGCTCTTTATGCCTATAATAAATGCTGACAACTCCCAGCTTAACAGTTATTTCCATCAAATGCAGACTGTTACGTCACTCAGATTTCTGAGTGCCAGTCTGAGATAAGGACTTGAATGAAAAGGCAGCTGGCATAAGGTTTGTGTCTGGAGAAAATGTTACTGTGTCTGGTAAGGCAGCAGCAGCATCTAAAGCAAGAGCAGCAAGTCAGCCTTAACCTTCAAGGGGTGCCCAAATCTCCAGCATTCAAGGACAAAGCACATACCCTTTTGGCTTCTCTCAGTATTCCTAATAAAAATTGTTGTGAGAAGGTGAGAGATGGTGCTTACTTCCTTCCAACACGATGATGCCAGAACGATCCAAGCTTTCAGCATCCTGAACTAGGCTGCTCCAGTGTATTTTGATTAAGAACAATATGTTGAGTTTTGGCTTATTCAACATGCAGGTCTCTGCCAGCTAGAAGTGTCCCTGTGGACAGCACAGCTTTCTGTAGCCACTGGGCTAGGTGTAAAGAGCTTAACAGCTTTAGGGTTTTTTGTACTTTGTTCTCTGTAAAGGACAGAGCTGACAGGTAGATATACTGTGCAGTTGTATAATTGACCACTCAGGAAAACTGATGTTTCCTTTCTCTGTGGTACCAATCTTGTATGTCCCCAGTCCAGGCCTCCCACCTGTGTTATCTACTGTAAGCTCTCAATCTTTAATTTCCTTTTTGTAATGCAAGTTTTGTTCCTGAACCTGATTCTTAAAAAAAGGCGACCTTCTCAAAGCAAAATCTCTGTGAGTAGTAGAGGTTCATGGTGTCAATGTGCTGACATGGTCTCAAGTCAGGGATTAGTGGTGCTTCCTCATTTTCTCATCTCTTCCCATCTGTCAGCATCCATTTGTTTTTTTGCCTTGTGTTTATATGGCAAGCTTTTTGGGCGAGGTGATTTAATGGTTCTGTATTTGAACTGCACTTAGCACGCTGGGTCCTTCCCAGTGCCGGAGACAGATATTTCAGTAATGTAGTCAACCTTTAGGAATGAAGCTATGTGATGTTTTGCTTCCAACAATCTAATGATCTGATTTCTCCCCTCCTCTTTCCCCCTGATGCCCACCAATGGAAAGCTTGCTCTGCCCCTATCCAGGCTTTCCTTCCAGAAGGAAGGTTGTAGTCTTGCACTGCCAAATGTCACAGACAACAGCTTCTGCACTGGCCCTAAGAGTCTCATTTCTCTAACAAAGGTAGCCTTTCCATTTAAAGGAAAAAAAAAAAAGCCCACATAGATAATCCTTTCTATTTATTGCAATGAGAGAAACGAGCTTTACTGATTATATATGACAGCATTTTTAATAAATTAAGCTGAGATTTTAACTTCTTTGTGAGAAATGGCTAGATGTCACCCCTTTCTTGCCAGTGCAAGTAAAGTCTGTCATTTGCAATGTCAGGGTTGGTGTTTGAGGGTACAATACTTATCAGAACTTTACTTTCTAACCCCAGAATATTTGTATTTTATATTGCAGCATGCTGTATTTTAGAGTGAAATATTTATCTTCTGCAAAGAGTGCCAGGCTCTCCCCTGGTCAGGAGCCGTGGGCCTGCTGAAGCCCCAGTGGTCATGGAGTTTTGCATGCTCTAGAGAGGTGTGGAGAGTCCAAGGCTGAGGCTTGAGGTCAGACTGAGAGGAGAAGGTAAAATCTTAAGGAAAAGAATGCCCATTTAGTATGTGTTTTGTAGAACTAGAAAACAGCAACTTAGCTTTAAGAGATTACTGTAGCAGAAGTTTTGTTTCAAGAAGATGTGTTCGCTTCTCTGCACATTAAAATATGGAAATAAAATATATTGTTGCAGGTATGTGATGTTATTGGAAACAAGTTTGGAGGAACAGTGTATCTGCATGTGTGGAGAGTCCTGCATATGCACATGTTGTTGTTCCCTTGACAAGCATCCCCAAACATGCTTCAATTTGAGAAAGTCAATGTCTGCCTCTTAGACTCAGCTTACTTGGGTTGATTCTGGGTGTTGTTCTTGATGCAGAAAGTAGATCCTGAGAAGGAATTATGCCCAAATAAAAAGCAAAGAAGAGTGAAGACAAAGGTAGCAGTCAGGAGGGAAAACAAGGCAGAAACACAAGCAGGAAGTCAGATGAATAGTGGGGTTTTAGTGCACTGGTGTGTCTGTTAACTCCTCTTATCTTGGCCTGGGAAATATTTAACAAATAATATTGTATTTTATTAAATTTTTCTTTGTATCAGATAGTAATACACCACTGAATTTTTGTGGGATTATTTTGTATCCTACATTTTTAAACTCTTTTGCTTTTTTATTGTGAGCCAGTCGCTGTTTGGCTAACCTTGTGCATGACTAATCCGTTGCCATCCATCTGATTGTACATTTTAAAATCTTGTGAGCCCTTCCAAATCACAAAAGGTGGGTTCTGTCAAAACAACAGCATTCATATTTAATGGCTGGGGATACAGAGACAACAAAAAGACCCAGATTTCCTACATGCAGAGATGCTTTACTCTGAGTGGGAATGAGCAGAACAAAGGCAGTGTCATCCTGCTAGTCATTCACAGTCACTTGCTGACAAATTTAGCTCTGTCTGACCTTAAAAAAAGAGAGAGGAAAAAAGTAGATGAGAAGCTAAATTATTTGATCCTAGTTCATAAAATAGGTCTGTTAGCTCTTAAGTAAATAAAGAAAATAATAAATATATGCTTATATATATACATATATATATAAAATAAATAGTTTCATAAGGAATTTGCTCCAAACATTTTAGGCCATATCTGAGGAAGTTAATAGGGCCAGAACAATTGGTGCAAAATGTGGAAACATTCTCCCAGCATTTAGGTGAATTACCTTCAGTCAGGATTTTTTGCTCTAAAAAGGGGAAAAGCTTTGCTTGAGGAGATTTTTTACTCTTCCCTTGCCTCAGAAGTCAAGTGTGTCTGCTCAGTGAACTGCTACTGCTTCATATTTTTGTAGATCTCCATCTTCAGTTTGCCTTTTAGTTCTCCTCTTGTAGATGAAATCTTGCTCAGGACTGCTAATTGTAATTTCCTCAGGCAAGAAGGCCTTTCCTTTGTGCCAGTGAAACTCATAGAAATTTCATTTATGTGATGGGCTTGCTCCTCTTGGCTTCACTGTTCTTGCCCCTCTGGGTTTAATTTATCTTGGCCACTTTGAGAAGAAAAGGACTTTTATTCCAATGTTATTTCTGGAGTCCTCCTTAGGAGACCAACAAAGCCAGTGCAGTGAGGATACACAGTCACAGTGCTCAACGGCCTGATGCAGAATACTTTGTGAAACAGTAAATCATCTGTCTTGCATGCCATGAAGGCAGTTGTCTTCTGTCACTGGGCTGTCAGGTTGAGATGCTGTTTTTAGCTAAGGTTGCTATTTCTAAAACGACCTCTGGGAAGGATTGACTGTCTGAAAACTGATGCCTGTTGTCCTGTAATTGCTACTTCATTAAAATATTTCAGTTTCAATTCTTGTATGCCCCTAAGTTCTCTAGATACCTGACATGGAAATTCTCAACTGTAAAGTAAACTTCTGTTCAATGTGACATTTTAGAGCAAAATCCCCGTTGCGGGATTTGAGTTAAAGCTGTCAAGAAGACTGGCTTTCACTAGAGACCTTAACAAGGCATCCATATTTCTTTATCTCTATTTCTTTATCTCAATAAAAATTTCATTCATGATTTCCAAGTAACCTGTCTAATCAGAAGTGTAAGGAATTTACCAGATAAGCATTTCAGAAGAACCTACTGGATGAACTGTGAATATAAACCGAAAGGAGTTAACAAACATTGCAGTCTACAAGCAGTGAACACATAATCACCATTATCATCAAAGAAAGAAACAAAGTGCAGAAGAAAAAAATCAAAGTTATTCTATGCATTTTTGCCAATACCTTTTTGCTGTTTTTTTTTTTTTTAGGTTATACTCAAAACCAGGTGGAGTAATTACTCTTTTAAATGCACCAGGGCTGAATTATGTTTGCCACAGGCAACATTATGCTGTTTTCTGTTTGCTACATTATTAACATAAAACCCAGAAGATTGTTCTAAACAAACCTTGCATTGGTTGCCATTTGTTTTTACCTACTGAGAGTGGCTGAGTGTTGAAAAATGTGTAGAAAAACAATTACTGTGTAAAACACAATTCATCTCACAAATGAGGTAATGGCACAGTCTCTCTCTTTTCTGATTCCATGAATTTGAATGTTTGACTTGTGTATACATTATGTTGTATTGTATATACTTGCTATTGTTAAAAAAAAAAAAAAAAGAAAAAATACAATAGTGTGTTATTAAAGTCTTGAAAGTGTACTTCTTTTTCCTTCCCCAATCCAGGAATACAGGAATATTCCTGAATATTCTGAATAACAGGAAGTTTCAGAAAGAAAGACCATTATATCCATTAACAGCAAGCATTACTATTGGCATATGAATACAGGAAAACATAAAGCTGTTTCATTAAATGAGTAATTTTGTGGTAGCTGGCCTCAAGGCTAATAAAAGGTATTTGTGTAACTATTGCATTTTAAAGGCTTATTTGTGAAGCAGGATAGTGCTGCACTAAGTGATGTAGAAATGTAGAGCAGAACAGCTCTTGATTCAAGAGATTACAGTTAAAAATAATTGACTACAGGAGTGCAAGCAAAAAAAGAAAAATTAATTGAAGTGTGAAGAATAAATAAAGTAAGATGGGATAAATAGGATACAGTGCAATGATTTAATAAAGCAAAATCAAGCTGTAGAACAGCCAGATATTTATTCATTGAACAAGTAACTGGTTTTGATAGAACAAGAAAATGTTGAAAATTTCTTTTATCTGGAACATTTTGATTTTTTGGTTTAGCTTTAGTCCAAGAGAAGGTGGTATAAAACGGATTGTGTAGCGTGGTTGTGATTAGATTAAATTTTCACGAAGTTGTAGCATTAATACACAACCAAAGAAATGTAATTATTCTCCCTTATACTTTGTCTCAATTTCTTTAATTAAAAAAGAATACCGTAGTTTTTCTTCACTTTGCTTTTGTGATGAGTGTTTGCCAAGTGCAGGGCTTAGTGCTGATGCTATTACTGTAGCCCTTTGAAGCATTTTTCAAGTACTTGTCACCTGAGCACTTAAATGCTGAAGTTGTGTTGAGAATTGTTGCATGTTATCTTCAAAGCAGAGACAGTCTGTCCAGTCATTCTTTCCAGAAGAGGCTCCTCATATGGAGAGGAGGATGACCTTGACAGCACTTTCTCAATCAGAGTCTGAAAGGTAGCAAAAGACAATTTCAGCTTCTTACCACTTTAGGAAAAAGATCTCAATTTCATTTTCATTGCCCTGAAGAGTAACCTGAGTCTTCATCTCCTGCCTTTGGACATTTCCCTCTGTCCAGCTGTACTTGTGGTGAGCATAAGGAGAACTGATCAACACCTACCTTTGTCTCCCTTTCTTTTTCTGGTTGTTTTCAAGTATTATCCACATATGAATCTTCTCCTGAGAAGCAGGGAAAAGGTATTTAAAACTTTGCAGAGAAGAAAGAAAGATCAAGAAATTAAATTACATCTCTAAGGTTACAAATTCATAGAACAGAGAGTAATATTTAGATTTTTGATCTTGGCTTTGAGCTCCCATGGTGAATTCTGAAGGACAGAGAACATAAATTTAATGTAGTCAAGATGTCCTTGCACATAGAATAATTGGTCTGAAATGTATAAGATACCAGGAATTAAAAATTTGGCAGCTTAATTAGTTGCAACAAGGAAGTGATAAACATGAAAGCAATCTTCACCTGGAGATAACAAAGGAAGACTGTGGATGTTGAAAGTATTTGCTCAAAGCAGTTAAACACAAAGACTGTTCTGTGTCTATCCTTTATTAGGTGTTTCCAAGTAACAGTGATTTATTTCAGAGACAAGGTAAAATATATTTTCAAAAGGGACTCTTAAAAATACCTAGCATAGAATCTTTTCACCTGTTAATTGACTTTGTGTTGAAATTTTCATTCAACTTTATCTTAAATTTTGTTTTATATGTGTTTTCTAGTAGCTTCACTGAATTTTAAATGCAAAGTATATGTAAATACTATACATAACATATAGCAGTAAGTGGTGGCAGCAAGTTCTCTCCTATGTGGTTAAGTCATATATAACTTTTAAAGAACACTGTATACTGTCTATATAAATTTAGAATGGAATTTCCCTGTTGAATAGAAGTATGTAGCATGTAACATACTCCAGGGATTATTGAACAAATCTGTTGTCCAGCATATGGTTCACAGATTAAAAGGTTACTATTCTGCACTGTAGGGAATCTAACTCTTATTACATTAGCCTTTAGCTCTGTATTATGTTAGTCCTTGCAGTGCTTTATATGGCTGTAGCAATTTTGATGTGGTGCTTAATTGCTACATTTTGTATTGAAGAGAAGAGCAATGGGATTGTCCCTTTCAATAGGTACCACATTCACAGCACATGCTTTGCTTCCATCATGCAGGCTATGTTGTACCATACATTTCTCAGAGTACATTAGAAATGTATTGTAGCCCTCTGCCAAAGGTCTGTTTCATAGCTGCTTTAATGATAATTGTCCTTACCATTTATGGATGGCAACCAGTGCAGAAGTCACCAACTTCTCAGCACTGGCGAAACATTTTTGCACTCATAACAAAGTGCAAGCTAAAAGCTAAATCCTTGGAGGAGTGAGTGAATTCACTTTCCTCTGGTAAAATTGCTGAAAGAAGCTCAGCTTCTCCAATGGTTCTCTAGATTTAGTACTAAAAGCTTGTTCTGGGTCTTTACAGCTGATGGTGTTACATTTTTCTATTAAGCTTTTTGGACTGGGAATTATAGTCCAGTTCTCACCTCTGCTGTGAGCAGAGCATCTCTGCAAAGCATAGTCAGGGCACGGAGTGAAGCAGCATGGGTGGGAATGGAATTCTCAGGTTGGACCATCAAAACTTGAGACTGATGCTTCGTTTGTTGGCAGAAAAGCAGAAATGCATAGTTGAGATGCTTGCAGATTCATTTTTAGTAAGTGAGAGGGAAAGAAGCTATTCTGACAACTTCTACTGTTGAAACTGAAGAGGAAATTTCAAAAGCAGCATTTAGGTGCTGCATTCAGGTAGATTAATCATTCAAACATCAGAAATTAAATGTTTTGGGTTTTTTGATTGTAATTTATATACTATGTTGATATAAATCCTATGGTTTTACCCATCCTGTAATGAAATGAAAAAAATGTCTTCACTGGTGATTCCACCATAAGAAATTTTTTGGGTTTGCCATGATTTTTTCCTTTCTCTACAGACAGGACAAAAGACAACAAAAAAAGACCATGTAATAAAAGCAGACACTGCTGAATTAATATTCACACTGCACACGTTTAAGTTTGCTGTGCAATTACTTTTGTTTTCTAAGCAAGGAGAATATACAAGTCTGTTGAGATCTATACTACGTGCAGTGATGTCTGAAATATATCACAAGGGTAATATTTGATTATATGAATATTAAAACCTGAGATTGGATTTAGAAATTTCAATTAAAGCACCACAAGTGAGTGGCATGGATTTGAAAGACTCTGAACACCTGCCATTTCTTTTAATTTGGCTCCAGAAAAATCTAAAAATATGAACTCTTGAATGCAGATTTAGAATGGTCAGTTGAGGTTGTGAAATTAAAATACTTTTTGCCAAAACCAGTACTCCTTAAATAGGATCTCATCTGCTACCACAAATACAAGCTCAGATGGAGTCACATCAGAATTACCCTTTTGGGTTTGTTTTGTAAGCAGTCCTGAGATGACTTTTGGTAATGTGGGTACATCTGTGCATGTAAGTCCAGGGAAGACTTTTATGCCACTTATTTCCCAGAAACACTTTTTTTTTTTTTTTTTTTACATAGGGCATGTGCTTAAAATTGTTACTAGTAAGGGCACTGTGCCCAGCAGTGACTGCAGCTAGAGTGTACTTATATGCACATATGCACACTGCTATTCCTCATTGCTCATCATGGAGTTTTTCCTGAATGAATGTGGGATTGGTGCCAATAGGTTTTTAAGATTTGTGTGTGTGTGTGTGTGTGTTTCTGGTGCTGTAACAGGCTAATTAAGAATGAGAAGAAAGTGTATATTTAATGCAACATTGTTAAAGAAGGCTTCCACCATTTATTCCAACATTGGGTGTATCTGTTGGGGTCATCACAGGGGCTTTGAGAGCTCCTCCCTAACAGTGAAGCAGTGCCAGAGGCTGCTGTGGCTGTCTTGCTCTGTGTTTGGGCACTTCCACGCTTCCCCATGTGCCAGGGCCTTTCCCAGCCTCACTTAACTTGCAGAAGAGTTTTTTCTCACTGAGTCTTTAACTGTGGGCTTTCTCATCTCTGCTGCCCTTTGTCCAACCCTGTGTCCCCAGCAATAAAGTCTGATATTGGTTATATCTTTTTCCATTTCTTTTCTTTTCGTTGCTGAATCCCTTGACAGCTGGTCATCTCAGTAGCTTAACTTGTGGTTAAATTAGTTTTGTCTTTTGTGCATCATCTTGCCTTTCCAGAAGTGCGACCCATTCTCTAGGCTGTTAAGCTGTGCAAGAAAAACATTTTTAATGCAACATCTTCTAATTAAAATTGAAAAGCACAGAATGGTTTGGGTTGGAAGGGACCATAAAGGCCATCTAATTCCAACCCTCTGCCATGGGCAGGTACACCTTCCACTAGACCAGGTTGCTCAAAGCCCCACCCAATCTGGCCTTGAACACTTTCAGGGATAGGGTGTCCACAGCTTCTCTGAGAAATTGTCCCAGTGCCTCACTGCCCTCACAGGAAGGAATTTGATCCTAGTATCTAATCTAAAACTACCTTTCAAGATCCCATTATTCTAAGCATGCTGGCTGCTGGCTCTTGTGAGACTATTGTGTCTATAGTCCCATTGTTTGCTGCTGACCTTGGCTTAAACACAGGGGCTAGCTTGATCTTTTAATTTTTTTTTTAATGCTACATACATTTTGCAGGTCTCTTGATTTTAATGCGGACTGATTTCATTTTTTGGGATCCCAGAGAACTTACGTCAGGCATTAGAATACCCTGGAATATTAAACCTAATTTAAATTTAACTGAAATTGTCAGAATAAATGAATAATTGAACAAGGTATGCTTTGTGAAACACCTGGGGGATTTTCTTTCCCTGCTTTTATACTTACTAATTTGCAGACAGCACTTACCTGCATGGAGACTCTGGAGTGTCATTATTCTGCTGCAGGTAGTACTGGTGGATAACTGCAAATAGTCATTCTTCTTCCTCCTCTTCCCAAAAGCCCCAGTGGTCTCCACTTATAAAACAGGGATGGCAGTGGTGATTTTTTTTCATAAAAGTTCTGATGAAGAGGTAGGCACTTATATATTGAGTAAAGGCACTAAAGACAAGGTGAAAACGTTGACATTACTCTGCTTTTTGTTGCAGTGCAAAACATACAGGTGTTACAGACTTGAACCTATTTTGTCTGTGCTGGAAACTGATCTCTGTTTGGGGAAGAGGAGGAGGATGATAAAGACTTTTTTCCTTCCAGTGCTTTCATTTAGTTTTCAGCTCTGCCTATTACTTTTCAGTTTACCTCTCCAGTAAATTCAACCTACCTCTTCAATGGAATTAACTACAGGGTTCTGTCTGAAAAATTTACAGAATATTTTTTGCAGACTGATATAGAAGTTTGGTATTATTTTTTTGCCTGACACTTTTTTTCTTTTCATGAATAGATCCAGCTCTTTTACCATTTTTCTATTATGAAAAAGAAAACAATTTCCCTCCCCCATAATTTCATGTGAGACCTGTGAAGGACCCACATAAGTAGGTCAAATAACTGAATGTGAAAAGCACACTGGCTGTTGGCAAAGAGGTATCTGGTGCAGAGCAAATAAGTTGAAAAAAAAAAAAAAAAAGAAATTTTTTCAATCTCACAGCAGATACTTGCAACAGTATTTCCACATGACCCAACAGGTGTGTGACAGTACTTTGGTAACTTAGGGAAGTGAATTTCTTTGTGTATCTTGGTGATCTTAATCCTCTAAAGGTATTTTTAATCCCTGACAAACACTGGTACATGTACTTTGCTTAATAGCTATAGAGTTTAGTCTGCTTGAACACTAAAAAAATCCCATGTTTTCTTAATTACCATAATTATTTGGTAATTCTTAAATCCTTTTCACGTACCTTGCACATGGATAACACATGCTGGATGAGAGAACCTATTGGATGTATATAGTTATCTGTCAGACAGTACTAAATTCTGAGTGGTTTTGTTAACATAATATATTGATTGTAATAAGTGCCATTCACTATGTCATTTCAGTCTGTGCTGAAAGCATTTATAACACAATACATCATTACTGCTAAACAGGGAATTTGAAGGTTTAATTACAGTAGATAAGGGTATAGTGGCAGCTCCCCAGGTTGCCTCTCAGGTACTGATTTTGAAAAATCCGTTACAGACTAAGAGGTGATTCAGCAGCCTTTTCCTTGAAGAGCTCCACAGGACTTCAAAAGTAGAAGTACAGGAAAGAATATTCAACTGTTGATCTTAAATTGGAATCCTATAAAACATCAAACTGAATTGGCAGGCTTCAGTAAGATTCCAAGATCTACTCCTTAGATATTTTATCTTCTTAACCTGAAAGTAAAGGTATTTGTGTCCAAATAGACCTGTTTCATATCAGAAGCTGGTTGCTTGGTAAGAACTAATGAGCAGGAAGAGTCTTATTGATATCCAGTGCATAGAGAATAAAAGATGTGTGTGTACATTGTCATACAGGCACATCTCATCCCTGTTGGGAGAGATGCAGATGATGTGCACAAACAGCAGCATTTTATAACTGATTAAAAATATTTTTTAAATTTCTTGGAAGACAACAATAGATATGACAAAGTGTTGCCTGCTGCCCTGCTGAAGTGATTCATCCTGAAATAAATGATGAACTGTGTTTAATGGAACGATATCAGCCACAAAGTTTGTGTGTGTATATGTCTGTCACTATATGGGCTTTTAGAAGGTGGAAGAGTTTCTTTGATACTCCCTTGTATGAGTAGATAATAATGCATGGAGTAAGGTATTTAAATATACTTCTTTTTTTGGTGTAAATATCATGCTCACATTCTCTGTGATTTTTAAATGCAGAAAATGGAGCTAGGCTTAGTAATATTTGTGAGACATAATAGCTGTTACTATTTTAGTGACCAGCAGGATGTCCTGCTGGAGGGACTGCACAGAAACAGAGCAGAGCCTTGAGACAAGCTAATAGTGTTGGTTTGGGCACTGCCAGTCTGCAAAATGGCACAAGTTAGGTCATGAGGTACATTTTCAAAACAAAAATTGAAGGACAGTGGTATATGTGCTAAAGGGTCATGCAATTTTAAACAAGAGTGTGCAAAATTTTACGAAGTTAAGTCAGTGAATAGATTTTTAGTGAATAAAAAGTTTACAATCAAGTTGAATTGGAGGAGAGCAGAGATTGTGAAGGAGCGGCACAAGACCTGACAGAACTAGTTTGGCAGGACAAGTTTGCCCTGTCACTATATGAGCTTACAGAGGGTGGCTGAGGTACTTCGGTTCTCCCTTTGTCACCTTAACAGGTGTTTTTCTAGGATTTTAATTTTCTAAGGAATCTAAAGGCCATAAGCTGACTAATGTGGTAGTCCTGGGACTGGTGCTGAATCATAGTGATGAAATGGATTTTTACAGCTTTTGTGATTAACTTGTCTAATGTCAAAGGTAAGGTTTGTTGTTATCCTTGCTCTGACCTTTCATTTTCATTATCCATAGCTAATGGAGATTTAGCATCTACAAAGTTTTTTCCAGCAAAAGCAATTCCCTTTGAAAAGGAGATCTATGGTCAGGTGTTTCGTAATATCAATGCCACAGTTATTATTTTATATTACAGGAGTTCAGAAAGGTGACAATCAAATTTGTGTTTCAAAAAATCACAGCCTGGTTAAGGTTGGAAGGGACCTTTAAAGGTCATCTGGGCCAATCTAGCTACTCGAGCAGGGGATGTTAAAAAGCAAGGTAAGAGATTAGGCAGACATGATTAGAGATGTAGACAAGGAAGCAGCAGAGTTTCAAAAATGCCTGGTTCTCCAGACTGGCGTCCATGGTTGCTCTGCATGCAGCATTTGAGAGTGGAAAGGCAGAGTGCAGCTCTTCTTTCTGAGTGTTGTGTGCAGAACATGAAGCTGAGAAGTTGAACCACGTTATCCAACACCCTGATTATATGAGCCAGTGCTGCTACATTGCTCTGCAATGCTTATTTCAAACAAGTCTAACCAAGGGATATTTTCTCTTTGCTGCTCCTACAGTACCTTGCCACTGTCCCTGTTCCCCTTCCCTGGGCTTCATGCGGTGCTTAGCAGGGCCATAGTATCCCTCCCACCAGAGACCCTCCACACTTGGAGCACCTGCATCTGTGGCTCATTCCAGATATATCAACTTCTTCCCATTTGTTTTCTATTCCACTACTTTGGCATCTAATTTCCCATGATGCTCTTGCTCCCTCCTGCTGTTTCTGTAGGTTCATCTGCATGGATGGGTTGCCACATTTTAGCGTATCGGTGAAGCCACGGTAATTCTACAGGACCTTAGTGATGAAAGTGTCAACGTAGACTTTCATGATTAAATCCCTTTCTTAACGTAGCTGTAGATGTGTGGGACAGGCAGAAGCAAACTTGCTCTGTCTACAAGCCCACTTTGCTCTAGAATGTGTTCTCAAGCTTGTGTAGTCTATCTTTTGGTAAACTGAAGTTAACCTAATGTGCCTGGCCACTTTTCAGCAGTGGTAATAACAACAGGAGTTTTCTGTGCTTCTTGTTTCTTCAGTGCCTCTGAATTCTCAGAAATGCCAGATGTGGTACAATTGATGAGTTCAAGCTGCAAACAAAAGACTAAAGAGGAAGGTGTGTACATCTGCAGATTAAAAACAGTTAATGACAATAGTACTATTATATTAATTCCGTTTCAGATCTCTGTAAAGAGAGCCTTAGATTTATTCATTAATTTTACAGGAATTATAAATTGTGTCCAAAAAGGCTGAAATCCTTAGACAGAAACTTTGTTGGAGTGGACTTAGTATGACAGGTGGGCTGGAGCAGCATCTTGTGAAAGATGGGGACACTCAGAGCAGTGATGGCACCTTATCAACAGGCATTTATTTTCCCTGAGAGCTACAAAGCCTGGTGTGGTGGGCTGCTTCTCTGCTGCTGAAGATGCTAACCTAGGAAACTTGAAATGAACAATATTAAAAATCTTTCTATATATATGCAATTCAGTTACTTTGTGTGGCTTTGTAATTGCATGTATTTATTTGCTTTCTAAGATACAGTACTTGCTTAAAAATTCCAAAGATGCACATGTGTTTTAAATTTTCTTGACATTTTAGAAAATAAGCTAGAATTGCACAACTTTGTCACTGAAATGGTATTCCCTGCAGGACTTGCAGTATTCACTGTGATTGTATAATATCACAACTTAACCTTTTTCTGCCATGTAGGTTTATTCCATTGTCAGGAAGAACTTGAAAAGATTCATGTTATATGGATATACAGGCAGGGCTGCACAGACTGGTATAAAAAATGGGCATACTAAAATAGGTGAACATAAGCAAATATATTTAGTAGTTGTCACAATCTATGTTAGTGCCCTTTTAAATTTTTGAAATTAGGTTGCTATGCCATAATAACTATGAACATCGTTGCCCAACACACGAGCTTTGGTAGCTTAGCATTTGGATTTGCAGAATCTAAATTTCCCTGGTTTGTTTTCCATAGAAATGAAATATGTTATTTATTTATGGATAAACAGTAAGCTTCTATTTGAAAATATATAACCTGTGAGTGCAATAAGCAACCAAAAGGAATGAGGGGGACAAAAGGTGTCTGTTTGTATGGATTAGGCAGTAGACATTTACATACTTTTATGTGATTCTTTATTATTTGCTCTTTTTGACTTTATAGACACTACATTATCCATTGCTGCTGACAACTGGCAATTTCTGGCTTCCCAGTAGAATTGGATTTTGAGACGATTTAGATGTGTGGAGTTAAATGTGGCTTCCTGAAGCCTTGTCTGGTGGAAGTAAATAGGAGTTTCACAGTAGGTGTCAGAAGGCCAACACTTGACATTTATTGTTATTTTTCCTATGCTTAGGAAGAAAAAGAAAGGTGTATTGGGAGATCAGAGACTGTATCACTTTGGTGGCTAAAAGAGTGCAGTACTATGTAAGTTTTGACAGGCAGTTAGCAATTTAATATAGAGTGCCTTAAGAAGCAAGGACACATTAACGTTGACGTTTTGATGTCTCTCCTTTGTGAATCTTCCCTCCCTAAGAATCACGCCCTTGTTGGGATCTCAGAGTGTGCTGCTCTTTCACAGGAGATGAGCCTGGATGAGTCACTGCAGTTGCTAACAGGCGGGCAGAGACAGAGCATGGCTCAAACCCAAACTGGGTCCTCAGTCCCAACAGGTTCACTTTGGAGGTCCTGTCCTGCTGCACCACGACAAATGGCTGCACTGGGGAAGAGGAGCTGAGGAAGGGAGCTGGGAGAGTCTAAATGCCTTGTGGGTGAGGGGGTAACATCCAGCCATAGTCACGGTCAGTTACGGGTGGTAGTGTCTTAAATGGCATCTCAGCAGATTGCCCATCACGGGTTATTGATTTGAAGTAAGAGGTGGAATGTGCTTGGGAACCACTAACATTTCCGAGGCCAGCACATCCAGGCATTAGGACAACAAGGGGACATTAAAGCAAGCTGCATATTAACCAGGGATGAAAAAAAATAAGCTTTGACATTCTTGATGGTTATTCCTGTGTGATAGCCTGTTGGCTGCAAAGTGTTCGAGGGCTTGAATAGTCAGTATTTCAGCATAAATTAATAGAAGAATTTACAGCATCAACAAAAGTACTCGTGTTTCCTTGAGCATTTATTTAGCTCCCGCAGAGAACATGGGCACAAAGTCTGTGTTCATTTGATCGCTGTGAAAAATGGTAGAAGGCTTCCTTTCTCCCCCCCTTTTCATTTTGCTCAGTTCAATTTTTTATGAGTTATTGTTTGTGTGGAATGATTGATTCCATTTAGAAAGAGGTAGAACATTCTGTCAAATGCTCCTGTTGGGTGCAGATTCACATCCCTGCAGTGAATCTAGTGGTAGGGCATTTCAAAGCAATCATTTTCTGGTTAAGACAAAAGTAATGCCATAGAGAGGAGTTTGTGCACTTCAGTGGCACTGAAGTAAAACTGCAAAACCTAAAACCAGGAGGATGCAAGTGTCACTTGCAGCAAGCTGGATGCCATAGATTAGTTCTGTATGACCTTTAACAGGACTGAAAATCTATTTGATTTTGAGCTATCTTTCCCTAGACAACAGAGTGCTAAAACCCCAAAAAGAGCATAAAGCAATGGATGGATATGAAAAGCAAGATTCATTTAAATTAAAAATGCAAACCCCATTTCTAGCAGAATATGATTGACCATTAAAAATATAAACAGCCAAGAAGAGAATGGCAATTCATCTCTTGATATCCTCTAGTCAAAACTTTAGTCAGGTGCAAGTTATGCCTTGGTTATGCCTGATTTCCCGGGGTGATTGTGTCTCAGTCTTCAACCGCATTATCCGGGAGGTCCCACTTGATATTTGTTATGATCTTTTTCAAATTAAAACAGAAACTATAACATGAGCCAAATTGAAATAAATGGTGTCTCTCCCTCCCTTCACAGGTACTACAGTGCTACCATTTTGCAGATGTCCGGAGTGGAAGACGACAGACTTGCAATCTGGCTGGCTGCACTGACAGCATTTATAAACTTTATTTTTACTCTTGTGGGAGTCTGGCTTGTGGAAAGAATGGGTCGCCGGAAGCTTACACTTGGTAGCTTAACAGGTGAGTGTTCCATTAGTGTATTGTATTTTCCTCGTAATTATTAATGAAAGGAAAATAAAATTTCAAGTGCAATTTTTTTCAAAGTAGTCCTCTTCAAAATTACAGTGTTAATCTTCTCCCTGAAGGTTTTCAAGACTATTAGTAAAATACCACAGCTAGAGGCTAATTTAAAAGTCACAACCTGTTATTTTTTCAGGTAACACTCTCCTTAAAGCCATGTTTTACAATGTTTTCATTTAGCCTTTTTTTCCAGTTTGAGGAATCAAATGCCTAGGACTTCACAGGTGGTTAGTTTTTAAATCTCATACATAATTTTGGGCTCATTAATTGGAATTCAGAACCATCTGATGAAGGTGTACCAGAGAAAGCATATTGCATAGCCATTGCAGCACTTGGTAAAAAGTAGTGCGGTTCTCTGCATAGTTACCTCAGATACAGTACAGTAAATACCTTACATACATTAATGGGATTTTAATTCACCTCCTGTATGAGATACTCAAAGACAGAATTCTGGTTTTGTACATTTTGTCCAAATATTTAGACACCATAAATTATCACATAGTCTTTTCTTGGAAGCAGGGAAAGGCAGAGCAAACAGCCTTCCTATGTTCAGTGTGTCCTGTTATTAGGCCAATAATTCCCTGCTTGTTCCTGCCTTATGTGCTCGTTTTGGCTGAAGTGATCTGTGACCAAAAGCTGCCTCTGGCTGAATGTCTGGAGTTTCCAAGAACAGGGTTTTGTAAAGAGAAATTGTTTCTGCTCCTCCTGAAATAATGTTCACAAGTGTTTAGCTGTGAAGGTTTAATGTCTTTGTATTTTGTTCTGTTGTTGCTGTCAAGGATACAAATTTCTAGTTAGTGCAACACAGCAGAGAGAGGCACCAGCTGCCATGTCACTGGATGTGCAGTTCCCAGCTCTCAGCTGAGTGAATCTACACTCGAGTACTTGAATGTGTTTATATAGGCAGTGTTTATATAGAGCAGTGATAACCCAGTGACACTTCTGGTTTGGTGCACAGTTACTCAAACCATGTTTCTCACATTTAAAGATATGAACAAAAATCTCAAATTGCTACTTTTAGCACAGTCTGTTCCAGATCAGTTAAAATACATCTCCCCTAAATGTCCTTCTATGCCTCCAGGCAGTCTGTTGCCTTGTCTTTCTGTGGTGTGGATCTCTCTAGGCCCTGCACTGACACTTCTGTTCTTGGGTGCTGCCTCTCCTTTAGTGTCTACTGAAACAGAGTATTTATTTATTTATTTATTTATTTGCTTGTTTGTTTATTTATTTATTATTTGGCCCCAATAATCTCATATGTCTGGCCAGCCCCCTCAAGAGTTTATTGCTGGACCCAGCTGTCTAGCTGTGATAACCAACACAGACTTTTCATATTATCAGAGCTCTTTGCTTTTTGGCTCTGCTAAACATATTCAAGGGTTGTCCATCTGAAATGTAGATATAAATGTCTTGCACAAAGCATGTTAGTCATGGAACAGAGGAGGATATAGAAATAAGACAGAGAATTAACAATGAAGCATAATGCATTAAAGGGTTATTTGTTAATGATGTTTGGACACAAAGTAATTGTGTAGTAAAAATGGTCTTTCTTTTGTGGCCAGTTGCTGTCTGTCTGTCTGCAGCAGCACTTGAGTCAAGCTGCATTGCAGACCGTTTTATCCTACGGTCCCTCCTTAAGGAAAATACAAATAATGACAGTCATGAAATCATATATTATCCCTCTGTACTATTTAGAATTTTTTCATGCAACATTTGATTTAGGTATGAATATGGTGTGTTTTCCTTAGCAAGAGGGCTGTGTAATAGAGTGATAATTACAAAATCTACCAATGAATTTGTTTTCCATATTGAGTTTTCTCACGGGGTAAACATATCTTACTGCTCTACTTTGGTTTGCATTTCTAAGGACGTTACAATTCACACCGAGTTACTACTGGCAGCTTCTCTGGTCTTTGGGGAAGCCAGGTATGCCCCAGTCTCCCACTGCATAAAATGAAGACAAAACAACTACTTTTGCCTGCTGCTGCAAGGATGTGGGGCTTTGGTTTTTTAATAAAGGCTAATTGATTAGATGTTTATTAGATAAAAACCTACAAGAATAATCAGTAGAGTAACATTAATATTTTGATTAAAAGCCATTGTACTATAATTTAATTTTGGAATCTTGTGCAACTTTTCCTGCTTTCTGAAAACAGTTGGCAAAGGGATGCTTTAGATTTCATTTAATTTGTCTTTATCATTCTCAGAATATTAGAAACTTTTAAAAATTGAATTAAAAAAATTTTTTTAATTTAAAAAAAAAATTATGAAAAATTATAGTAAACTTCTGAAAAAAAAATCCCACCTTTTTAGTTCTCTTTACTACAATTACTGATTTGTCTTTGTTTCCTGTCCATTTGATATCTTGGTATCATTTATTTCTTCTGCTCTTTTTCTTCAGTTAATTTCTTTCTTTGAAGCTGTTAGTTGGGAAACATGCAGGAATTGTGACAAGTGCATTATCCATTTTATTTGTGTTTTCTTCTTTCCCTTCAGAAATTGTCAATTTGAAAGGTACTTGGGCATTGTACAATTTGTATCTCTTTTTGTAACAGAGAGGATCTAAAATATCTTCAGGATATTTTCTTTTGTTTTTTCCCACCTGAGATAATGATATGCTGTGATTGTTTGGTTTTGTTCATCATAGCAAAACCTCCCACAGAATGAAAACATATTAAACTTCATTTGCCAAGTTTACATATTCAGTACTTTTCCAAAGAAACAAGGTACTTACAGAGATACTGGAAGTGAGTATTAGTGTATTTGGTTAACTTAAAAGACAGACAAAGCATATTTAAAATGAGTATAAGTAAGCTTATAGACCCTGTCTAAATATATTTGCTGTCTGGTTTATGGCATTTTGAATGTACAGGACATCTAGTGCAATATCCAGCCTGCCCAGAAAACTGGGATTATTAGTGTACCTACCAGCCACAGCAGTAGAGATCCAAGTATGGAATATCTTATGGTGGGAATGTGCTTTCTGCACATGTAGTTTGTGACTGAGTTTAAGGTCTTACGTGCCTCAGTTCAGGTAAATGTGTGGTCCAACCATTCCTGCCTATTGGCCGTGGCTGCTGCACAGGCTTAGTCAGGGATTACATTATTACACATATCTTGGTATTTTAGATACTATTTTTATCTCAGAGAAAGGTTTTCACCTACTTGGTGTGTTTTCCAGCTAGGAAACTTTTATACAACGTAGATCTCAATGTGTTATTGTGTAGCAAGAGGTCAAGGTTTTGTAAGTGTGAGTTTGAAGCAGTTGGAGTAGTATCATGAGTAGGGAGGTTTTTCAATTTTCATTAAAATGATACAGTATGTTGTGTGTGTGTGGCAAATAAGGTAGGAAAACTATGAGTTATGTTCCAGTAATGGCCTGTTTCACAGAGTATGAACCTTTCTTGTCATCATTTTGCCCAGCTTGTGCACAAGGAATTTGTTAGGGGAAACAGGAGCAAACAGATGGAAGGGGTTTTTTTCCCAGCTGATGTTATGTGTGCTCTTTGAAACAAGATGTGTTGCACTTTTTGATGGTGTTCTTATGAAAAGTCAAATTTCTCTACTTTCACAAATGGGAGTAGAGTCAATGAAAAAGCTGGTGCTACTTTCTGTTTTACAGAAAAGCCTGCAGGTCTCGGTGTGAGAGTGGAGAGAAGTATGGTGATTTCAAAGTCACTAAGAAATTCAATCTTTACAACATTGTTTTCAACACCAGAAATAATAATACCTGTTCATTCAAGCAGCGTCAATTCCACAGATTAAAAAATTCCCAACCTACTAATTTAATATCTGGACATGAAAGCTGGTGCACTTGACTTTAATATCTAACCTAATTTAGGATGTGGATGTAGCAAAGGGTATTTTTCTTAGGTTCTCATTACAACTCCTTAGGGAATGCTGTATGCATAGTGATGGGGTACCTTGCTTTCCCAAGCAGAGTTCAGTTCAATAGAAAATTATTTCATGTGCTCTGGAGAAAAGTGTCACATTGTTCTTTATCTGTATTTTTAGGTACTGCTGTGGCACTCATTATCCTAGCTTCGGGATTTTTGCTATCAGCTCAGGTCTCGCCAAGAATCACAATTAATCCACCAGATCCTTCACATCAAAACTCTACCTGCACAAAATACAGGTGAGATTTCATGGTCATTCATCTGATCTTCTTGAAGATTGCTTCCAATTAATTGAGTTTTACAACCTAGTCTGAGTAATAGACAATTATTCATGAAGCCTAGTACAAGGAACTAAACTAGATAGCTAAATTTAAAATCCTAACTTCCCTCTGTAGAGAAAATTACACTCTGATTAAATTCTCTGAGTAATCCTTTGGAGTTTCTTGGGCTAAATAAGGTGGTTAAGTGGCAAATTCCACACATACCTGTTCTAATATATCACACCTACTGCAAGTTATAGTGTACACAAAGTCAGGAATATTTTATAAGGAATTTATAAAAATGCTTGCTGTTATTCATCTGCTTGTAGATTTGTCATGTATAGCAGCTGTAAACTCTTCAAAAGATGTGTTCCTTGCCTATTGTTTTCCTGAGCAAGAAAAAGTAATGTTCAGATAATTGCATACTCATTAACAATTACAATAAATGTGCAGGTTTTGACCTATTTTTCTTCCACATGCAGTCATAGTTTCAAATAACATTACTTCTGGAGTTTTAAGAATGTGTAATTTTCTATATTTTGTGGGGTTTATTCATATGAATATGCTCTTATGTTCATTTAGCTGACAGACTAGAAAATTCTGTATTCAGAGAAGACTAGTTCAATGGCTAAAGAAGTTCTTAATTATGTTCAAAATCCATCTTACATGTGTTTGTAGTAGAAATAAATATCAAGAAATGAGAGGTACACTTCTAGTTTTGTAGCGATATTGGTTAGAAATATGGTTCGTGGCTTTTCTTATGCCAGAGCAATGTCTTAGGTGAAAGATGGTGAGGATCTGAAGGTTTATAGAAAACTGGGGAGGGGATTGAAGGTCTTCATTGAGTCTAAATAGATATGAATAACTGCAGCACAGGATACTACCAGATATAATGGTTCCTATATTGAAAATGTGTATTTTACTTGTTTTCTACTGCAGAGTCAGCTATAATTTGCAATTTTTGAGACGGGCCTGTCTACAAAATGGCGAGTAGGCTGGTTAAAAGAGGTAAAGGGGGAAGATGCTCTCCTTTTGGAATAAGACTGCATTAAAAGAAAAACATGAGAAGGATTTGCTTAGTACTTCAGTTAACTGGAAAGGATGTTTGGAGAGAGGAGATGCACCCTTTGCAGAACACATAATTTGTTATTTAATGAAGCTAGATAGTTACTGTAACCTGAAATGGTATAAAATTTATGTACAAGAAATATGGCTAGTCCAACTGAAAAAACAATGAAAAATATTCAACAGAATTTTCATGTTCCAGTTAACCATAGCCAGTCAGGAAGGAAATTTTCATGTCTTTCATAGTGTGCACTTTTGGGCAAAAGCATGAAAAATTAAAGCAGGTAGTTCTAGTAAAGGCATGTTGTTTCATGAATTATTGGAGTACTTGTAATCTCTTGTGATTTCTGTTTCTGATGTGAAGTGGGCAAAAGCAGATATGATAAAAATTCAAAGGTTCTGGAAAAAGAGCAATAAAATAATTTAAATATTTTCATTTGAGAGTAGTTTGAAATAGTAGGAGCTCTTTTTGTTTAGAGATAGAAGTGAAGGGGGGGGAAATAATGAGCAACATATGAGAAAGCTTTAGGTGCTTCTGTTTCAATCTTATGCTGTACTGGAATAGAGATACACAAAAGCCAGGAGAGCTGAAACTAATAAATGGATGCATTTGCCCACAAATCACATAATTAGGCTGTAGCACCCAGTATTTAAAAGGTTTATACAAAGAAACAGGGATTGATATGCTTAATAACACCTTTACACTTGTATACCTACAACTGTATAAATTTTCATGCCTCAAAATATCACTAAGCTGTGATCCAGATAGAGCCAAAGGAAGAATATTCCTTCAGTATCATGAATATTAGTATTTATTATTTCTGGCGAGTATGACATGCAATACATTACATTTGACTTGGAAAAGTGGCTGTTTAAGATCTGAGTATGCCTGCTTTCTATACACATTGTCAATAAGCTGAATGAAATATAAAATATTGGTTTTGTCATGAGAAAGTAGGTGGTGTTATCAGCATTCCATTTGGGTTAGAAGAACTTGAGCGTAACGTGGATGGTCTTGGAAGGAAGAGGAGATGGGAACTGCAAACCAAAGAAAAGCTAAAGGCTGGGCTTTACATTGTGACTCACCTCTCTCTCCTTTTTGGCCCTGGAGTTATTCCCCATGGCAGTTATGAAGTTGAATCAAAAAGATTCCTAAACCTGAGGATTTGCAAGTAAAAGTCTACTCTGTATCACACCAGTCTTGCATATTTTCTTTGCTGCTCTAAGAATAATGGCATTACTGCACAGATAGGCACTGTGTAGGGCAGCAAGTGTTGCTGTAGAGACAGTTACAAACAGAATGTTCAATCAAAGTAAAAGGAAGTCAATTCATGGCAGTGGTCTCTTGCTCTTTAACCCGTATCTTAGCTTGTTCCAGTCTAACTGCTGGTGTCTCAGATTGCTTAGCATTGTATCTTGCAAGTCTTCAAGAGGTCTCAGTTTGGGAAAAGCAAAAGTCAGTGGGACTTCAGAAGATGAACACATAATGTCATCCTCCTGTAACTGCTTTCAAGTATGTGCCTGCACAAAAGCAGCTCATAGTCCTCTTCCTCTTATGGGGACACAGTGCTTCTCTGAGGTGAGGTAAACTTAAAGTCTAAACCTGTTTGCAGCTTGGGCATTTCAGTGTGGGGGTGTTTCCTAAATATAATTTGCATTTGTCTGTGCCAAAATGTATTTATAGGCTACAAAAACACCAGTAGAACTTTTTTTGCTGACAGAAGTTTCACTGATACTATGCAGAGTAAAAATACATTTTATGATTCTGAATCCGTCGGGTTATAGTGAGTGTGGGTGTCCATTAAGGAACCCTTAGCGCTACTACGAACAGTCTGCTTGTTGTTCCTTCAGATCCATATTCCTCTGCACAGACTAATTCCTGCTGCTAGAATAACAATGAAGATAGAAAGACTAGCAAATAAAGAGCACAGTCATTGTCCTAATTCAAAAAAGCATGTAGGGCTTGAATACTGTGTTCTCAAAGAGCTATGCCATGCAAATAGAGCTACTTGTACGTGGTTGCAGAAAACAAACCAGTAAGATATGCTGTGAATAAAATAAATCAAATAAAGTGTTTTCATTTGGTGTAGAGATGTAGAAGATTATAGCTGAACAGCCAAAAAAAAATCCATAAATCTGTGAAAAAAAAATTGAATCATGGAAATACTTCAAATTCAGCAGGGCACTCCAAACACTGAAATTTGTTTTGCCTCCATATCTTGGAAGTGGGTGTGTGTCTCACTGAGGAGAAGCAGGGTGAATGCTCCTTTCTGTGCCATCCATTAATCAAATTTCATTTTCACACTCAGCTGTATAAGGTTGTGTAGATATTTGCAGTGTGACCACCTGTTTTATTTGATTTTAATCTCCTCAGCAGCTGTGATGTTACTTATCATCAAGGTCACAGAAATCTCAAAGGTAAATTTAAGAATACAAAACAACAGCATCCCAAAGTTTGTCACCTTAGAAGTGAAAAGATGAACTATCCATTCCTATTATTATTCCGACTACCAAAACTCTATAAATGTTCCCATTTTTACTGGTTCTGGAAGGAGGTTTAGGTTAGGGCATGTGTATTAGCTACCCTCCCACCTTTTCCCAATCTTTAAAGGATCAGTGGTGTGACTGTTTGGGACATTGAGCCATTTCTGTAAAATGACCGTGGTCCTGCTGCCTTGTATTTTTGCTTGTTTTGTCTCCATTCATGTGTCTCTCTCTGCACTTCTTGAAACTTGGTCAGCTCTAGAAGACATAATGTGAACCTATTCTGCTTAAGCAATATTTTTCATGCCAGGTACTATATGAAAATGGTAAATATTGTGTTAAGCTTAGGTCAACCCTCATATCTTAGGGAAATGATACCTGTGCACACAAAGTATCTCAGAATCCTTCCTGAACAGATTGTCTTCAGACTGATTAAAATAATAGAGGCGGTGCCAGCTGTGCTGGGCACACAAGGACTCTCTTGTTCATTTTTGAATTAGTCACCCTCATGTGGTTCATGATCCTTAGCTCATTGTACAAATACACACCACTGAGATGAAGGCACCAATATTTAATACTCCCACATAGCCATTTAGTAAGATAACTAATGGACAGAAATATATCTTTTCTCTATGAATGTAGCAGAATTATATAATTGTGATCAGTCCTGAAAAACTCAGCTAACCTCATAACTGGAGCAGGTTTTATTGTATTTAATAGCCTCAGGATGCATATAGTAGGTGTATTAGCTATTGCACTTCATTTTATTGAGAACTCATTGACAATCTGATTTATCAGCAAACTAGGCAATGCTATTTTTCATAATGTCACTGTATCATGGAACCAGTATTTTTAAAAATATGATTCTCATTTTCTCTTTCTAATGTCAAAGTGCCTGAGCTATTGGTCTTTCTGATAACTGAGAATTGCAGTAATAAATGTGTTTTGGCCATTGAGGTCAGAAAATTATGAATATGTAAAGAGATAAACATGTTTGAGGATGCTTTTGCCAGCTCTTACGAAGTGTAGTTAAAATTCTAATGGTTTATGTTGCAGAACTGTGAAATGACCTCAACATAGACTGGAAATTTATTAAGTAAATAATATAATGATATATTGCTTGGTAACAATTTTCCCTTTGCTGGCATGTTGGTCCTATCAATCAAAACTTGTAATTTAATTTTAAGTTATAAAGGATAGGAAGGAAGATGTCAATCTATCTAGTAAGCATCTTTAATGGGAATGAGAAAAAACTCCCCTCATCAATTTAAACACAAAGATCTGAAAAGTAACTTACCTGAACTATAATGTCTGTGACTGCAATGCAGTTCCTGTAACCATTGTTAAGTTTTCCAGATACTTTGACTCAAACTCTGCATTGGTGAGGAAACAAGGTGTTATTCATATAAGAACCTATTAACACTTCACATCTCTGCTAGTACTTCTAAGACTTTGCTGTTTAACAAAACCAGAACATTGCTTAGGGAATGATTTTTTAAAATCTTCCAAAGTGATGGTGTTATACTTTATATGGTCTGCAGGTTTTCGTCACACAAGGGTGATTTTAATCAAGTTTGAACAGGGCTTCTATCTGATCTGCCTGGAAGCTGGAAATATAGTATCTATGTGTAGGGTCTCTTTAGAAAAGTAGTTTTAAAAACAAATTATGCTACAGAGACAGCGATTTTGTCCAAAATAAAGGCATGTGTAAGTCAGTTGTTCCTGTTCTTTATGGTCTGTGTTGCTCAGTTCCAGGAATAAATCAAGAAGCTCTATAGTTGGAGGCTATATAAATTCAGAAAAAACATTCATCAAAGACAAGAAACAATTGATACCTATGAGCAAATAGATCAGAACACTTCTCTTGTGATGTCAGCATTCCAGCACAGTCTGCTGCCAAGGTGCTTATAGTAGTAGTGGGATAGCCCTGATGATCTAAGGACTAGGCAAGGTTTGTAGAGTCACTGTCTTCATAGGACTGTGATAGATGAGAGGAGTAGGTGAGCCTTCACATCCTCACCACATCTAAAGCAGAAGTAGCAAACACCAAGAGGCTGAAAACAATTTCTGTGAGGTTGTATAAATTATGTTGCACAGTTGAGGAGTGGGAGCCTTTGTGAAGAAAGTTTAAGGAATGTTTGAAGAGAGCTAGTGTATTTATATGTGGCTGGCATGTCATGAAGGGTAAGGATTCAGGACTGGTCTGGAATTTTACGGAGGACACCAAATAATCATCTCAGTGGAATAGATGGAGCAGGAGCCTGATTTGAAGATGAGAAAGGGTTGATCATACTTGAACATGGTTTAGATCTGTTGGAATGTCTGTGTGGTAAATTACAGAACTGCAATTAGCATCCAAGTACTGGGATTATAAATGATAGCTTTTCCTTATGGTTACCACTAAATAGATATATGTGTTACCTAACAGAGTGCTGGTAGAGTTTAGCAAATAAGCTTCTGTCACTTGGTCTGTTATAATGGCAGGAAGTCCAAGTGGATTTTTCTCATTCTTTATTAAACGTTGTATTTCCTGCATCCTAGATACAACCACTGGAAGTGGCATCTGCAGTTAGCACACATTTTAACTGCTTAAAGCATCCCCTATATTCTTGTCCAGTTGTATTTAATCTCAGTTTAGCACTTCACTTCTGGAAGCAACACAGTAACCTTCAGAAGTATAAAGAAAGGCTTGATTTCATGCCTGAGGTGTAGTGGAGCATGTACAGATAGCATAAGCCCTCAGGCACAAGCATCAGGCAGCTTTAAACATGGTCCTAGTACCTAAGTGAAGTGAGTTTGTGTATAAAAATGAAGTAAGCCATTTATCAAAAAACCCATAAGATCCTTAGTTGTGTATCTGGCTGAAGGTATCAATATCCTGACATGTCAACAGAGCTAATAAGTACTGCAGTATTTGTCCAAAAGTCCTTGTACTTTTTTTGTTGAACTAAACACCTTGGCTGTTTGGATTCATCGATTGCCTGTGTCCCTTGGTGAGTCGAGCTGAGTAGGCGTGCCCTGACCAGTGATACTCAGCTCAGCTGTCTTGGCCATTTTCTTTGTTGAGGCTGGAGGAAGAGACATCATCTGGTTGTAGATAGAATACAAGAACAGAAGCAAGGAAAGCTTGATCCCAGCTTGTTGTTCTTCTGTAAGGAGCTGGAAAGGAACTACACACTGCAAGCTAAGGGAGGCAGAGACTGTGTACATAGCCAACCTTGAGAGCAAAGAGTAACCTGAAGGTAGGATGAAAGGTCCACCTGGCCTAGGATCATGCTTCCAGTGTGGCAAACAGCAAGCTGGAAATAGTAGAAGGCAGCACAGTCAAAGTGACATTCCTTCCAGCCTGCAATGATTTGCAGCTTATGTTCTCTCTGGGTGGGATGTGCTAATCCTTAGTAGGTACTGCAAGACCCTCCTGTCCCTACATTGAGCCTTCCCTGCCTGAGACAGATTTTATTGTTCCTGCAGTTCTAGGAGGAAAAGCGTCTTCAGGAATATGAATATTTGTATCCTACAGAGCAGGAGCAGAGGGTTAAACAAGCTCACAACAGTGGAATTTACTCTGGGGGCAAGACAGGATATGAGCAAAATGTCTTGCATATAATATCTCAGGTTGGAAGGGACCCGTAAGGATCATCAGGTCCAACTTGCATGTTGCCGATCTATCAGATTTTCACATATAGAGCCTTCTTCACATACCCAGGCTGATTCTCCAGCATATACTCAGTGTGAATGATGACTCTAAAAGAGGTGGAAAGAGTCTGTCCACAAAAAAGTGTGTATTTGGGGATGTTTAGATTCTCTGAGTGGCTGTTCTGCTACTCGTGCAGTAGAATGTTATGAAATCAGGTGCTACATTCTGTACAGCTACACAGTCCATAATACATTATCAGGTTCAGTTTGCATTTCTGTAGCTGGACATTAGGAACATTTTGTAATTGGATAACAGAATATGGAAGGCAAAGTTGAAAGGTCTTTAAAATCTGGCAAAAATTAAAATCAATGAAATGTTGTGAAACAAACAATTCAGAAATTGAGGTTCAGCTTGAAAAAGTCAAAATAGTGTGAGAAAAAGAAATGGTACTTGGAGAGGAAGGGCCCTGGGCAAAGGTCTTTTAATGCTAAATCACTCAACAAAAGTGTCAAGGTCAAATTTGCAGCTCAAATTACAAGACTGCTGAGAATTGTAGGAAAGGTATTACTTACGAGGTCATATTGCAAATTTAAAGTGCAAAATGTAGCGATGAAACAAACATAAGTATGGAGTATTCTAAGCAGTGGAGAAAAAGCAGTTATGGACCTTTCATTGGCATCTGGAGAGTCACTTTGGCAGGTCAGAGATTTTATTCAATATTTTTAGAGACTGCATTAGAGCCTAGTAAACTGCACTGCTAGGAAGAAAGAAAACAGTAATTTTGGTATAAAGAAAAATGTACACAGATAGTCAATTAGTAATTCATCCATATAGTGTAAGATCTCTGTGAGAGAAGATGGCATTGCGGCCTTTGTGATCAACCTCTAATCTCAGGAGCAGTAATCGGGCAGGCTGATCCAGAGCAGAGCATTCTGAAAGTTGTTGTTGCTGCTCAGGCTGGCAAGAAATTGCTGTCAAAGGACCTCAAAATTAGTGCTGTCAGTCTTTCTAGATATCAGTTATTCCTGTGTGGTTGGATGAAGGGACATGTGTTGAGTGTGTTGGCAGAATCAGTGAGGAATTGCAGGGTTGGGGATATCTAGTCTGCTAACAGTCCATCAGCTCCTCAGTAAACATGCTGCAATGTTGAAGCAGAAACCCGGAGATCCCATTCCATGGCAGTTCTGCATAAACTGAGAGGCCAGGCTACTTTGTTCCATTGAGTTCATGCCACTGATCTGCAAAGAAGCTGGGCATCTTTGGACTTCTGGAGCCTCAGAGTCCTGGTTGTTGTTATTCTGCCTCATAGGCTGAAGCATCTGAAGTCTAGACACTTGCCTTCTTGTTGGGTTGCCTAGGAGCCCAGCTGGCAAGCAGGGAGGCAAACAGGCACGTTGTAAAACCTTTCTGCTGTAATGCTGCTTTGGTTTCATCAAAATCAAATGATCTCTCTCAGATATTTCAGTCTTGAATTGTCAATCTCACAGACAACCATCCTGCCTGGGAATTTTCACCTGGCTCTTCATGGATGAACTTGTTTTCAAGACACTAGCTCATAAACTTAGTGCAAATATAAATATCTCATGATAAGTAGAGGAAGCATATCTCCTGTTTATAATTGGATGCAAATTTCCTTTCCTACCTCAACATCTGAGAGTTCTCCTGTATAGAGCTTTCAAGGCCATAAGTGATCTCTGTGTGGAAGAATTACCAGTATTGTTAAAGATTCATCCTCTGACATATTTTTCAATACATATATTGATATGACTGATAAGCAGGTATTTTTGAGGACAGGAATGAGCTCTGTAAGAAGTAGTTTCATGTCAGTATTATACTGTGCATTTCTTTTCCTGGTATATTCTATATCCTATATTATTTATATCACTATGAGCATGTATGTCAGATTATGTGCTCAATTTCAAACTGTTTAAATAGCTTTGCAAATAATAATGGGGCTAGAGGGAAGAAGAGCATAAACCTGAAACTACTATATATTTTATTTCTAGAATAGGCAGCCTCAGCACATGGTGTCTCTGATTGTTTTTTAATTGCTTCTTTAAAAAAAAAATCTTCCTTGCTTATTTCATGCTGCATCTTCTGTTATCATTAGACTTAGTAACTGATGGAGGTTTCTTTACTGTGTTATGAAACAATTGTAATATATATATGCTGGGATTTTGGAGAAAAAACCATTGGTCTTCGTCTTGGAAAAAGCAATGACCATGTACCTCATCAAAGACAACATAAAATTTTATATCAGTGATAAAACAGGGCACAGAAGAATGCTAAATGTTCTGAATAGAAACTGCCTACTCTTAGGCCGATGGGAGTTAGATTTGAAATGGCTTTATGTCTCGTATGTTGCATTTCTGTGTTTCCTCTGGCATAAATTGGTCTTGTCTCTAAAATCTGAAGTCAAAGTCTGATTATATGAACTCACTGTGTCGGTAATGATGGGAAATCCTAGCCCAATGGTAAAGGGTTTATAAAGAGTTGTTATTTAACTGTTCAATCTGAAAGACACACTTCAGAAAAGATGTGGAAAATAATAATTTATTTAAATGGTTATGAGTAACTCTCTAAAACCTCTGACATTTGGTAAGACATGAAATCCAGCAGCCTTTATTATCTTGAATGCCAACAGGAAGACCAGTTGGATTTCATGATACTAAAGGTCCTTTCCAACCTAAATTATTCTGTGATATCCAATAGAGCCAGAGGAGCAGCTGAACTAGCAGCCATGTAGACAGACACTGGAATCAATACTCAAATATCTCAATTTTTTTTCCAAATGGGAGGGAGAAATAAATAAGATATCTTGTGCTTCCCACTCAATTGGTTACTGATACCCAGCACCCCATGAGGTTACGTGGAGTTACCCAGCAGGACAGAACAGACAGTGCGAGTTCAGCTCTGCTGTTCATCTCTGCATTGATGCTTGTGAGGACACTGAGGAAAACCAGGAGGTGTCCAGTCCCTGTCCTGTCCTTTGCTGGCAACACCATAAAGATGACACTCATCGCTGTGTCTTTCTATAAATTCATGTTGTTAACAGGCACTTTGATAACATCATTTGAGTGGAAAATGTTCTACAGTTTGAAAATCATATGTTACAGTCCTGTTTGATATCATGCGATTCTTTTCAATGTAAGAAAATATTATAATCTTATACATTTTTTAGTATTATTATTGCATACTTCAACAGATTTGTGATTTATAAAAATGTTTTTTATTCAATTGCAGTCTTCTATTCCTGTCAACTCTTTTGGTTACTGCCCATTGCTGTACTAATATTGATGTAAGAAAATGTAACCAAGTCTTACTACTGTAATAGTTATTGTCTGTTCCTTTGAAAATTGCTAATTGCAGAATTACAATTTTACAATTTATTTTTGCAAGAAAAGAAATTTTACTACAGTTAGATAAAATTATTGGCTCTTACCTGAAAGTTTTGTTTCATCTCTATTGTAAAAATATTTTCTCTAGTTTATATCTCAGCTAAGAGCAGATTTAATGCAGCTTTCCTAATTAAAAAAAACCAAACTGTTTGGTTTGGAATTTGACCAATCAGTTAAGCAAGAGGAAGGTATGTTGAAAATAGATTTATATTCTAAATGGAGACAACATAGAAATTCTGCAGTAATTTAATGAAATTTCAATTAAAATTTATTCTATGAATGAATTCTCCTATAGCCTGATCAGGTATCACAGGGTGGATGCAGATGGACTACCAAAATGTGTTACAGAAGAAGGTGAAAGCAGTATGTGATAGTTTTTGGAGAACTTAATTGTCTTGTCTCCCACACTGACAACTTAACTATGTGCATTCCATGACTGATGAGTAGGTGCTGTTGGTTTTGACATCTACATATCAATGAAGTGGTTCTTAAGTATTTCTTTTTTTCTCTTTCAGTTATTGTAGTGCATGTATGTTAGATCCAGACTGCGGTCTCTGCTACAAACTGAATAAATCAAGTGTTGTTGAGTCCTCATGCATTCCTGTTGATAAAGATTCTACAATGAAAGCAGCTTGGGGCAGGTATGTAACCAGTCAAGATTTTTTAGCCTTGTGCTCTACAGAGAGTGTATTTTATGCTGTTGAGAACAGTTTTGCTTTTACAAAAAATGTTATTCTTAAGGTGTTTGGGAAGAAGAAAATAACTTGGCATTGTCAAAAATGGGTGATTACTTTCTAACATAAAGAAAAACCTTGACCCTGATGTGTGCAGCCCATTTGGTGTAGTCTGCCACTTAGGAAGTATGGCAAAAAGTACACTAGAAATGAGGAAAATTACCTTTACTTAATGTTTTCATTCATTTGAGGTGGCATGTTTCTTAGTTATATACTTAAAGCCACCTGAATTAATTTTCTTTTTGAATGCGTTAATTAAACCACACTTTTAATATTGGCCTGATGTGGTGTCCTGTTAACCTCATGATTCTGTGTGTTCCCCTGTTCCCTCCCTGGCTTTGGCCACTCCCTTGGTTTCTCCCTATTTGTTCTGTACCCCAACCCCGCCCAGGGACCGCCCCTGGGCCCCTGACAAAACCACCCCGCACCCAGACCACGCTGTCTCTCTACCTCTGAGCATTGCTGGGACAAGATGTGATTAAAGCCATCTCACACCCTCTTGAGAGACCCTTCTCTGCCTCCTTTACTCCCACTGCGTTGTGACGCTGCTGCTGCCGGAGCCAGATCGCGGGGCTGTCCCAAATGGACTCCGGGATGCGACTGATGGCATGGCCCTGGGAAACCCTCACTGAGCTCTCAGGGAGCAGCAGCCTGCTAGGCAGAGTGCAGCGGTTACAACAGCCTACTAAAGAAACAATTAGCTCAGCTGAATAAACTAAAATAGTCAAAATCTGAAAAGTTCAAATTGTCAAAAGCATGGGTTTTGGCCACAGATTTCTGTGGTTCTGTGCCTGAAAGGGCTGTCATGCTGTATGTTGCACTTGGAGTGTAAAAACATGTGCATTCATAGGTGCAACTGCAAAATATATCACACCTCTTTCTTAGGCAGCACAAAGATTTCCTGTGAAGTCACAGTAACTTTCATGTTTTCTGAAGTACTGACCATTCCTAAGGAATGGCTTTGTGAGTTGGAACATTGTCTTGTAAAGGCTTTATGAATACTTCAGTAGTGATTAGGGCTTGGATTAGGATTTAGAATGGTTCAGAGTCACAAGGGAACTAAGCAATTACTTCTGATAAAACCACCTCACCATAATTCATCTCAGCCACCCAAATACCATGAATATACTTAGGAAATAGGCAAAGGTTTGTGTGGTGGTTTGGGCCTTTTATTTTTTCTTTTTTTTTAACTTTCATACATATTTCTCAGAATTTAAACCCAAGTGTCTTCATGGCAGTGAGTCATATTGGACAGAGGTTGAAATGTATGAAAATATCTACTAATTGTAGAATCATTAATTTAAAATTACTCTAAAATTGCCTTCATTTTGATTTCAGTACTGTTAGGCCTAGTAATTCATTCCAGGTGCAGAAAAGAGAAGCTTGTATTTTTTGTGATCCTAGTTTAAAAGCACTGTGATCATTTTGGGGCTATTAAATAACTGTGAAAACTATAAAATCTCATCTGGCCTGCTTGTTCTGTGACTAACTTCAATGTCACATTATGGAACATACCTTGCATATTGCCTGATACCCAATGTGATCTGCAGCACGTGGACTTTCATATATCTCAAGGTAACAGATGTAGTTCTATATTCCAAGTCAACATTCATTTCCTGTATGCTGTAGTTTTAAGTAATTTGTCTGTAATTAGCAGAATCACACTAGAATGCTGGAAGACATAGAGGGAAACAAAAAGTAGTTATGAATAGTTGATAGATAAAATTAAACTTTATTTCATTAGCTAGAGTAATTGTTTAGTGTAGTAAATGTGGGCATAAGCAATTTTTTCATATTCATGATTGAGTCTCACATAGACTCTTTGCTACACAGCCTATTGGAGCAAATTAGATAGGGAAGAAGAAATACTTTGTTTCCATATTGCAAAATGCAGTATTTCTATGTTGTGCAAGAATTCCACAACATGAGGACCTTGCTTAAAATCTTTCAAGAGGAAATGAAAGAACTTTAAATTTGTTATATTGGTAGTCACCATAGTGAAAATCCCACCTTAAGATGGACAACCAATAAAATACCCGCATTTCTTTTTGAAAATATTCATCATCATTTCTAGTGTTTATTTCGTTAATTTCTCTCTTGCTTCTACCTGGTCTGTGTAATCAGGGAGTTTTCAAAAAGCTGATCCTTCAAGCTGTGAAATGTCAGGTGTCACTTTCTGTGCCTTCCAAGCCCTGTGGAAGAGGGAGGCATTTTGCCTTCTCCTTTTCCTTCTCCTCCTCCTCCTCACAGATACATGTATTTCTGCTTACTGGCCCAGAGGGAATCCCCATAGCTTTTTGTTTCCAAGGGCTCACATTCACATACCAACCCCCAACTCTGTTTGTGCAAATCCTGAGTCTGTTTTACAGCAAAATCAGTCCTACAAAGCTGTAGGATTTCCCTGCCAAGGGAAGATGGCTGCAGGGAAAACAGCGTAGTTACATCCCCAGTTGTGTTGTGTCTCAGAGCCGCCAGAGGGGTCTGTATCTCCCTGGCAGCACAGGGAGAACGAGTGCCTGAGACAAACTAACAGCACTGGTGAAGGAAATTGCAGCCCTTTCTTTCACAAAGTTACTTTGTCACAAAGTAGTCATACAGGGGCAATTACTTTAAAAATACATGGCATGATGGTGATCAGAAAGTAGTTTAATAATTTGAAAGATGATTTTGTGAGCTATGGACAGCCATAATTATCAGCAGCGTCTTTTGTAACTCCTGTGTATCCTGATGGCTTCATGCCATCTGGTATTAGATAGATGAGTTTAAATGGCTTAAAGCCTCCAGGGTTATGCTTGGCTCATGGAAAATCTATTTTGCCATTAATTTTGCTCAGGAGAGAAGAAAGACCTGCGCTCTTTGTTTGGGACTTACTGGAGCTCAGATATCTGAGCATTAGCAGAAGCAGCAGCTCTCACGATGCTGATGCAGGAGTTAGAGAAAGCTTCTCCTGGACTCGGGCTGACAGTGCCATGCAGAGCATTTCACTGCTGCTGTGATCACATTTTGTTTATGATTTTCCTGCAGCCATGGAGACGTGCCTAAGGCCACACCATATGATGTGTGTGCACCCACATAGGTCTGCAGCCAACTGAACCCCAACTGTCCTGACATTTGCTCAGGGGCTTACCTATTCTTGATGTGTAACCTACCACCGAGGTGAGAAGTGCTCAGAAACATTAACAGAGAAGGCCTTATCATATACTTTTTAAAGCTCTCTGCAGTCATGCTGGCTGACGTAGAAAACTTCTGTTTATATATTTATAGCTTTGCACTGTTTTTCACTGTTGTTCCCAAGGTACTTTGGTAACACTGATGTAGTGGTCAGTGCATTTTATTCACAATACATTTCCCCAGTGCCAGCCAGGTGTACTAGACACCACCTCTATTGTTAATTGTATTTTTTTGGTTATGGTGTTTTCTACATTGAGAAGTTCTGGGGAGGCGAGGGGAGAGAGCATAGACTTCAGTCTCCTGTGGCTGCCAGCAAGGCTGTTTATGTTGCTGTGGTTGTCATAGAAACCCAGGGAGACAATTAAAGCATCCACATATTTTTCAAGAAGAGTATAGCATTTGAGTTCTTTTGAATGTAGGGAACTCAGTGGCTGGCAGTGGCCCTGGGGGAGAGAGACTGCGCAAGAATAAATCTGACTGAGTCCAAGTCAGAGCTTAAGCAGCTTGAGTAATGTGCAACGAGTGTGTCTGTAAGATCATACATGTACCACAAGCAGCAGAGATGTATTTTTTAACGTAAGTGCGACTGGTATGAGAATAACACAGAGAGGAGTGTCTTGCCCAGGGCACCAGCACAGGCAGGTGCTTTGCTGCCCTTGGTATTCCTGAACCAGTTAACAGAGTAGCTGTTGACATGCAAATCTTGCTGCCTCCAGCTCTGCCCAGGGACACATAAAGGATGGTTTCAAGACAGCGAGCAAGAATATTCTTAAATTATTCACTTTATAGTAAAAGAAGAAGAGCTGTATCTTTTCTTTCAGTGTGGTCTGGGGGTTCTGTGTTGGAACTCTGCTCTCCAAGATTTAGGGAAGTTTTGCACTTAGCAGTAGCACAGAAAGGCTTGCAGTTCTGTTCTTCATGAACATTGAATTATGAAATTCCCATGAACTTAATCAAAAGCATTATCTCACTTTTACAGATGGGGATGCAGTGGGAAGGTTCCACTATGAAGCTCAGGTGGCACAACAGAGGTCATGGGCAGAGTCCATCTCTCAGCCAGGACAAAATGTGGAGGGCATTGCTTTCAGTGTTGTGCTTTCTGAACACAACCCAAAATCTAGGGGTTTTTCCCACAATTACAGTACTCAGAGAAATTCCTCTATTGAAATTTCTGTGTGTGTGATTGCAATATTCCTAAAGGTCAGCCAAGAATGAAGAAACTTTAAATTGCATTAATACCCTTACAGTTGAAAGAATAACTGCAAGGGAAGGAGGTACTTACAGTGCCTTGATGTGACATTAACCTTGACATGAGTATGTTGTCAAGATGACAGCAGGCCCACAACTGAGCTAAAACGCTCTCATGAGCAGCTCTGAGCAATCTTTCTCTGGAGGGAATGATGTTAATTTTATACAGTAAACAATTATGAAGAAATAATAACATCAGCAGCAGATCAGAGACAAGCCTAGAAGCTATCCTGTCCACAAAATTAGCTGGCAGGTCTCCACAGTCCCTGAAGGAGAGTGATTGGGAACAGAAATCTATAAAGAGAGAGGAGCTGAGTGATTTGCTTTTTTCAGCCATTTTTATTAACTTCGTTAGAGGAACATCTCCCTGCCACGGGAGTTTAATGCTTTATGGAGAATTCTGCTTTTGGCCATATAAAGAAGCACTCCCCTCTCTAAGGGCAGTCAGTGCGAAGGCGAGAGTGCAGAAGAGCTCTGTCTTTGGGAAGTTCTGTTTTCCTCTAGCCAGTGCTCTCCTGAGCATCGTCCTTCCATGTAAAATTAATGGCATGTTTACAGATGCTCAGTAATGCTGTTATGTTTCACTGTGCGCCTGTTCTCATACTTGTCAGTTTGCTGAGGGGTTTAACTGTTTAATCTTGGAAACCTGTTTGGGGAAAAAGTGGGTTTAAATTACCTGTGCAGTGAGAGGAAGCGGGTCAGGCAGGCAGGCAAACCCTCTTTCCCAGCTTCAGGAGAGTTTCCACCTCAGGAATCTGCCTAATGACCTTGGCATCTGAGCCTGGATGCTAACTAGATTCTACTGGTTAGAAAAAATAAATTCATGGGAGTTCATTAGCTGGATTCTCAGACAACAGACTGGTTTATGTCCAACAGGGGACATGCCAGTGTCTGTCACAGCCTTGAGAGTGTTCTGGGGAGCTTTATGTTCATGCAGCACTGCCTGTTGTCTAATGCATAGCAGATGAGACTCTTAAAATTGTTAAAATATTTTTTCTTCGTAAGAACATTAGATTTTTCTAAAAATACTACCTTACTTTTCCCCCTTGGAGACAAAGACAGACATGTAAGTTCATTACACTTGTTTTGCATCATGACAGGTACATTTGTAAAAGTTCCTGTGACTGCTTTACTAATGCAGAAAGAATGTATGTGTGTATTTACACATTTAAAGACTGAGAATCTGTTTTCAGTACATCATGGCAAACAGCATTACAGACCTTTGCTGTTACCACAGAAAGACTAGCCCCAGAGCAATTTTTCAGGAATTAAGTACTCTTCTGTCCATGGGTAGACATAGCTTGTTTTGTCATGCAGGAAGCATTGGTAGAAGATTTTACTGCTGAAATGTTTATTTGAAATCTTTCTACAAGGGTCTGCATTGAAAATTCATGCTGAACTCAGCAGTAATTAGAGAGACACTAGTATTTCTCCTACAAAGTCATCAGATCAATAGATGAAGGTTATATGTAGGATTATGGTTCTCATATTTACCATGTAAAAAGGTAGTACAGGGAGTAAATGATTCAGGAAAGTAGCAGGATAAAGAGAATATTCACATCTGCATGTATATTGGCAGCACCCTGAATGTGAGTTGTGATTATAACCAGTAGTCTTAGAGAAATCTCTTGATGGGCAATTGTGAGCGCTCTGGGGGGTCGGCAATCACGTTGGGCACCAGACTGCGGGAGCTTGGGGTGGGTCGGTCGGGACGGATGGAGACGAGAGATCTCTGAAGTCAGATCTTGGAACATGCGGTTTATTGCAAAGGGCGTGGGTATAGGGGCACTGCTTAGAGCTGCCAGCCGCAGCTCGGAGCAGGCCCAAGAGAGCAAGAGTGTAAGCGAGTAAGTAAAGAGAGAGAGGAATGAGAATGGAGTAAGAGTGTGGTAAGAGTGGAATAAGAGAGTGTGTGAAGTCCTGGCTACAATACAATAAATCATCTTCTGTACTGAATATTCTAATTGTCACTAACCAATCTAATACAAGATACAAATCCTATAGCATTTACATACAGCCTATAAGAGTTCTTATATTACCATAGAGTGTTACATCTTAACTTCTAAAAACTACTCTTTGGACCCCTTCTGCTGAGCTAGTAGGGTCTGCTCTGACCCTTGGACCTGCCTGCAAGCAGAGGGTATTGTTCAATCAAGAGGGGATTACCTTCAGTCGGCCATACCATTGTTTTCCAGTTGTTCAGTAACTAAGACTTGGTATCTCAAAGGTGGCTTTCATTTCGATGTCGCCTGTAGTTTTCATATTCCCAAAATCTTTTGTCGGGCAATCATATTTATAAGGCTTTCCTGTTTCATCTTCCCCAACAGGCAATATGCTAAATGTTGGCTAAATTGAAACATTCATAGCTTCAGTAGGAACCAGAATATAAAGCGCCCCCTCTCAGCCCCAATATTGTTTAGAAAAGAAAATCAAAATATATGCAGTTTCAAATAGAATTAAATTCTGATTATCTTCCCCAGTGCTGGTAAGCGTGGAAACCTGGAGCAGCGGGGTGGCAAGATGCAATCCTATTTGTCCTGTTTGATTAGGAGGATATACTTCAGCACAATAATATCTAATATATATTAGTGAGGTGTGCGAAAACAGAAATGAAAAAAAGATCTGAAACTGATTGCAGTCTTTGTCAGCCTAAACTCTAAGGCACAAGGTCTTTCCTGGGAGGAGGTTATCAGACAGTGTAGTCATGGTCTAAGGGGTGCACATACCACTGTGATTTGTAAAAAGGATGTAGCAGAGAAACTTAAGAAATCTCGTGTGCATATTTTAAAGCCATTTCTGCTAACTAAGAGCAAAGAGGAAGAATAGAAGGATAAAGTAATATAGAATAGTGTCCTTAATCCTTGATGAGCCTGTCTTACTGGTGATGCCAGAGTAGGTAGTAAAATAAATGGAATTTTAATGTTCTGATTCTTTCAGCCACTCTTCCTGCTCAAATCTTTAAGACAACACACTTTTAAATTCTTTCAAAAGGAAATTATTTCATGGTGGACCTGAAAACCATAACAAGCTCTTTTTAAGCATATATAAAGATGGTGAAATCTATATATATACTGAAATATTGTAAGGGTGTAATTAAATAATTGAGGGTGGAATTTCATTGTAGCTTTAATAGACGCTAGTCTTGTCCTTTTTTTTAACTGTTTAACTTGCTAAAGGGGGAAGACATTTTAAAATTATTATTATTATAACATAATTAACTTTTAATTTAATGCCTGTACAAATAAGATACTTTATATATTATAGCTGCATTTTAGGTCTAATGCAACATGATAATCTAAACTGAAACTATTTATACTCCTTTCATATAATTACTTAGGAATTACTATTAATAGCTCTAACACAGTATTTCTACTCAACCAGTAGAAAATTCTGGATGTTTGAAAAGAAACCCTGTTATGAAGTGAATGTGTTCTGACTGGGAAATTTTTAGTTTATATGCTGAAGATAGTATTTATTTGTTGGAGACACCCAGCACAAAATAGGATTTTAAAGCTGGACTGGTTAGTTTGAAACATTGTTTGTACATTTGTTCTCTATCCGTTCCCTTTTATTTCACTTTGCTGCTAAACATGCTTCTGGATCTTACTCCGAGTTACTATGTAAAAGGCATTCTGGTAGGGAATGCCAATTGCTATTTGGGTGTACTAGTTGGAAAACAAACCAGTGGGAGGCACCAAGTCAGAATAACAATTTAATGGGGAAGTTAAAGAAAAAGAAAGAAAAAAAACCTAAAAGAAAACACTGGTTCAAACTGACAGAGTCAAGGTACAACCTGAGTCCCTGTTAGGCAGGGTGGTGGTAGCAGTCTGGTAGAATGGTGGCTGCAGTCCTCTGAAGCAGTGATCCTGTGGTAAAAGAGAGTCTGCTCTTCCTCAGAAAGTCCAGTGGTGGCTGTGTAGCTTCTGTCCTCTGGAAATCCAGTGGAAAGGGTTGTCTCTGGTGTTCAGTCTCAGATTATATCCACGATGGGATGCTTGGTTCCTCCCTCTGGGTGGAGCATCTAACAATGGGGTAATGAGTCATGAGGCTCATTAACAGAAGATAGTCCGGAGGGAGTTATCTCTGAGTCAGGCGGCAGGACAATGATGGGCCATTAACAGAAAGATAGTCTGGGGGGAGGAGGCAAGGAAACACTGCCCCACCTGATTTCAACACCTCATGAGGATGGTAATAGAATACACTGCAACCCAGGACATTGGGTTACTTGTTACAACTACTTCAGATCCTTACAGCATTGAGGTAACTGGAGTAGAAAAACAAAAGCGGCCCTTGAGCTAAAACATTATCTATCAATTGCTGGTTTGTATCTGAAAAATTTGTTATTTAAATGGAAGAATGTTTGAGTCAGTGCTCTTCATTTTAAAAGTGGTCTAAAGAAGAAGATGGTATGGTGTTCAAAATTTAAATATACATCTGCTCAAGAAGCCAGCTTTCTGCTTATTTCCGCTGAAGGGGAACTAGAAGGAAAATACTCTTGTTCCCTGTTTAAAAAGCATGGTTGCTCCTAGTTGACAAAGGAGATAGGAAAGCAAAGGAGAAAAAATGCCAATGTGTATGAGAAAATTGTCAATCTCATATCAGTGTGCTGAGAGTATTCGGATAATTCCTGCAGCTTTTCTCTCTCCATATGAAATGTACATTAGAGAGTCTTTTATTGCCCATAGGAGCCTGCTGCTAATTAGCTTCTCCAGCTGCTCGTCTTCTTAGGGACAGATTGAGAGACATCTGTGCCTCACTCCTGGGGCAGTGTTGCAGCAGGGGCAGAGCAAGGCCCTGCTCTGCTCATCCGAGGGGATCTGAGAGGGGCACAGAGCAGAGTGTGAGCATGCAGGGGGCTACTGCTGGGACAGACATGGGGATTTCCCCTTCTGCCTAGGAGCCAAGGAAAGGGAACTGACTCATATTTGGAGCATGTGGGGTTTTTTTCTGAGGGGAGAATTTCCAGTCGTTGTTTTTCACATTTACTTGGTTATTGACTGAAGTTTATTTTAATATTGACTCTGAAGAATTTAAATAAAAATAATTTGTGAAAACTGTCTCAGCAGATTCCTTTAGGCTTTTACACTATGAAATTGATTTACTAAAATGAAATTTCCTCTGTTTGGAGGGTGGAAAATATTTTGGAAAGACCCATGTGGTTGGGGATTTTTATTGATAAAGAACATTCAACGGGGCCGAACCCAGACCTCCGTACAGCAGCTTGTACGTTTAACAGCATCCCTAATCCACATCTTATATACCTTTATTCCATAATAAGTAGTTCTTCAATAATCACAACATCTGATACAGTAGAATTTTCATATCTTCCCTTCTTAAAATAATGGAATTTTTAGAGTATTTTTTTTTACTTTTAAGGGAAAATAAATCAACACATTTCTGCAGTAGGACTGTTGAATAATTCTATAAGTTTGATAAGTTTAATTCATAGAAATTACTGTATGTGCTGTCTGCATGTGTGGTTCATTTCCTTGAGAATGGAGGCAGTAACATCAATCCCTCACTGGCGCAAGATGAACTGAAATTATCGATTCATTTGATTTAAAGTTGTGACCCTACTTTAACTCAGCTTGTTGGTTAGTACAGGCTAGGAAGTGGGCAGCCTGTGAGGTGGCAGGTCACACTTCTCAACAGCAGCACTTTCTGCATTTCTTCCTCCTTGCAGGATGTACAGACTTCGTTTTGTCCTGTAGCTTTCCACAGCTGCAACATTAGCTTTGCATAGATAATAATAATAAAGGATGAGTTTGAGGCTCTGCATGATTACTGAGTTCTTCAGACCTGTGATTCAGATGGGGTGTGTTCCCATGTAGCCTATTTTCTTGGCAAAATAACTACTGTTAAAAAGCACATATTTATGTAAAACTCTTTTTAGATGTCAGAGGCCATGGAAGATGGATGGTTAATTTGATTTCTGCTGAGTTCTTCTGCTGTCAGATCCCAGACTTTTGAGTTGCATATAATGATGAAGACTTTGGTACCCAAAGTTCATAAATTTCATAAACTGGAGATAATTTAACCAGTTACCATTTATGTATTTTATAAAATTCGTTAGATTAGGCATAGGTATTGCACCTGCATGCACAAATGAAAGCAGAGCAACACTCTCTTGTTAAGTGCTCGGTCTCACAACTCAGGCATGAAATAAACACCTTGTTTTAAGTGTTCTTAGAGCCTTAGGGCTCCATTTTCAGTTACGATATTAATGATTTGCAGTGAATTTTAGGGCTGACAGCAGAGGAATCTTCTTTGGAGAGCTCTGTTGGGTGATTTAATTCAGAGCCTCCCCAGTACAGCAGGAATGGGTGGGGATGCGGTGCATCATTCCCCTTCTGAAAAAGGTTTTTCTGAGCTTATCAGGGCAGAGCTATTGCCACCTGCTGGAATCAGGGAAAAGCTCTGTTTAAAAAATACTGTTCCATCATCTATTTAAAACAACGAATGCAAGATCTCAAGTATTGTCTGGTTAGATTTCAGTTGTGTGGTGGTGAACAGCTGCTGGCAGTAGTTAAAATGTAATATTTGTGTCTGAATTGCAGTTACAGAAAATGAATGTCACAGTTCAGTACTTAGATGGAAAGTTAAGGTGGTCAAAATGTTATTGTTAGAACTTTTGAAATATAAACTTTGTATGTTTGTCAATAACTAGAAATTAAACAGAGCAAGGAAGTGCTAAAAAGGCATGCTAATACTTGTAATATTGATCTCTATTTTCAACTCCTTGTCTTTATGTGGTTTTTTGCCTCAGATTCACCAAAAAAAAGCAAATTCAGAAAATTATTTCCCCCCCCCCCTTCCTTTTGTTTCAGTAGAAATTTCCAAAGGATTGATACCTTATTCTCTCTTCATTTCCCATTGAAATATGTGGTTGACTGAGACTTTAAGATATTAACAGCTCTCTGGAAAATTGTTTCTGCGCAGTGGTGGTTTGGCTGGGAGGCACAGGGTCTGCTGCCTGGAGTAAGCAATAAACTGTCTGTAAAGCTTCAACAGTGTGCCTGCAGCCACAGAGCTGACCCAGGCTGTGCCGGAATTGTGTCACCACGTCCCGTCTGGGGTCTGAGTTTGGGGTTTGGGTGGGATTTGCTTTGTTTTTCCTCAATTGAACTATAAAATCTTGCCATTCTTCACTAACTTCACATACCACGTTTCAACATGAAAGTACAGTTTTTACAGTGTCTCTGTATGTCTAAGACTTTGGGGTAGTCAAAAGCAATACATCTTTTTCTCTTTATCGTTTTCTGAAGTGTTCGGAAGCATTCAGAAGAAAAAAAAGATTGTAACATAGGACCTATTTCATTTGGAGGGTGAACTTCCAATGAATATTCGTGCTGAGTTACCTTGATACTCAGGTGTATCTTGTGCTGAGATTCCTTGATAAGTTGCAACAACGACCTTCATTTCTTTGGTCTTTAATTACCATGGTCTTAGAAATCCTTTTGTCAACTGTAACTCAAGTGATGCTTTCGAGATGATGACATTCCTCAGACACTACCACTGACACATGGTGAACAGCACAAGCATCAATAAAGGTTACTTGTAAGTTTAAGTAAAGATAGGAAGTCTGGATGGAATTTGTTTAAATCAAGTTCAGATGTCTAAAATTGTGACCTTGAGCTGTCTTGTATTGACTAATGGAGTAAAAACTGCTCCTTTTTATTCCTTTCCAGCTGGTCTTTGCCTGTGTTTTAGAGAATAGACTTTCTTATGCTATGCTAGCAGTTCTTGCATGCTGTTCTGTTAATATTTCTTCAATTAATATTGAAATATTGATACTTATTATTATTGAGCCCTACACTCAGCCCTTCCCACCAGTATTCATTGGAGCAATGTGTCTTTATATACCATACAAAAGAGGCATCTCCTGGGAGACTGATATTTCTGCAGTGATTAGACAGCTGGTTGATATTTCTGTTACAACCAAAAGAACTTTAGAAATTATAATTATTAAGAGAATGAAATGTAAATTCAGGTGAAAAGAGATTAAACATCAGGTAGAGATTTATTTTATGGTAAGTCTGCATGAAATTCTAAAATGCTGTGTTTGACATCATAATCTTCAGACCAGTTTGTTTCAGTAATTCTGTCATTGAGTGTCAATGCTGCAAGGAAATACAATCAGGGAGACTAAATGCTTTTAAATCTGGAAAGAAAAGCTAGAAGTTCTCCCATTCTATTGCCCCAGTTCTGTCAGTAGTTTGACTGCAGTCTGATGCTCCATCCATAAGCTCTCAAACATGTCAGAGCAGGGATGACCCAGAACTCCCACCAGAAACACTGGGAGCAGCAGAACAGCTGCAGTTCAGGGAAAGACCAGGAGCACTGAGATGCAGCGAGGGGTCTGCACACAAGTGAAATTGTTAATGAGCTAGTCTGTCACAGATGTTCAATGCCAGTCTGTCTCTAACAAAAAATACTTGAATCTCTGACATTTATAAGCATTTTTGTCCTGAAAGCTCCAACAGAATGAAGCCTGCCCGCCTGCAGGCAGGAGTACAGAGTGACCAAATCTGTCTGGTTTTTGCTGCAAGGCCTCAGGCAGCACAAGTTAGCTCCAGCAGCCCCCAAGGTGACTGATAGACACTTTCCAGTTAGTGCTCATCACTGAAATTTCCCAAAGGTTTGTCTTTCAGAAGAAATGGCCAAATCATTAATGAGCGCTTCCTCCTTTCAGAGAAGTAGGGGAAGCTGGCAGTGACTGGATGAAGCCAGACTGAATGTGCATGCTCGCTTGGAACTGATTGTTCCAAAAGTGAACTATTTCTGTATAACCACAGAAAAGCCACTAAACATTCTTAAAGCACATTCTGGGGTCACAGGGAGTCCACAAGCCTTTCTCAACCATGATGGCTGCCAGGAGGGAAATAATAGCTCATTCTGTTTCCAGAATGCCTCTGTGATACCTTTTTGCTGGTTGTCATGCAGAGACAGCTTTGTGCTTATGTTTAAAATTGTGAGATGGCATCTACTTCACAAGCAGTAAAATATTCCCAGATGTCATTTCTTGCGAGGGTTCTCTGTGTGCCTGTGCCCTTGCCGTGGCATGAGTTGTTTCTTTTCAGTTTGTGCTTGATTGCAGTGAACACAATTAGATGGAGCTTTTGTGGCAGCCACCAAGGTGGTGGGAGCAGGAATTCTCACGTCCCACTGGCCCCTCTGTGTGCGAGTCACATCACTGAGCCACAGCCCCATCACACACATCAGGTCTCCATCAGGACCAGTACATGAATACATGAGTATAAAAATGTTGTAGCACCCAAATTGTGGGTCTTTACCACATCATGACATTTTTTCCACTCCATCTGGTAGATTGCAGTGGGTTTCTTATATTTTTTGATATTACTGTCATACTCAAATACCTACTGATCATGACAAAGGCTTCAAAGTGTTGAGTAGTATCATCTCCATCATATTTACTCAAATTTCTAAACATTCTTTGCTGATCTGCACCTTGGTGAAGTTCTTCAAGAGTTGGTAATACCCGAAAGAAAGAAACAGTGAGAACTGCAGCATTTAACTGAAATTTTTCAGTTTGAGAATTAGGACTGAACTAGAGTGTTTCTTTGTCTCTTACTGGATCTTGCTTTTTGTAAGGATTGGCTGAGACATTTTAAAACCAACACTGGAATCTGGGAGGCTTCATGACTTGCTGAGGGCACTCTGCTGGAGCCCACCTCTTTATAAAGCATTTATAAAGTGGTTGGGGTTCTCATGCACGTCAGTAGTTTGGAAGCTGCAAGAAATAGTAAAATTTGTCTTGAAAGAGAATAAAAGATTTAGAGTTAGTAAAGTTGTTCGAGGACATGACTAAGTAAAAATTTTTTAGAGAGAGGTGAAATCTCAGTGAACCACTGGGCGCAATTGCTTGTAGAGCCACAAACCTTAGCAACAGGATATGCTGAAGGGACAAACCTGAGATTTATATGCATACTAAGAATATTTCAATAAGAACTGTCAGACAGTTTAGTGGTTGTGAAACACTCCATGGTTATTTTAAATTTTTGAAATCAGTGTATTCTACAGATGAAAAAGCAGGAAAAGTTACTGAAGGTCTTAGTCTTTAAAGTACACAGATGTAAGTTGTCAGTAAACCACTGGAGTGTGCCCTTGACGGGGAAAAAAGGGCAGAAATCTTATATTGCCTGCTGTTGCCTTCTGACCCTTACCTGAAATGGTTCACTCTTTCATTGTTGCTTTCTCATACACTTTTTAAGCTTGTAAACACACAGAATTATGTTTGAAGTTGCAAAAATATATTCTTGTGTCTTCTCATGAAAACATTTCACAGCTATGGGCTCTGCTGCTCCTTTAATGTTACCTTGCTGTAGCTTTAACCTTGTATGATGTCAAATTCCAGTGAAACTTTCTCTGATGTTTTTGAGAAATATTTTCTGCCATCAAATACCAGCATATTAAGCTGCTGAGTCATACTTCAATTTGAGAAAAAATTCTTCAGAATATATATTTTAAAAACCCCACTGTCTTTACAAAAAAAAAAAAGGCGTCTTTAAACTATTTACTCAGCTTTAGGAAGAATCTCTCCAGAAATAACTACCAGATTGTACTGTTGTTTATTTATTATATACACTGTTATTTTATTCTCCATCTTGTAATTATCACCCACTGCTGTTGGTATCACTGAATTTTTCAGTTATAAACCTTAAAGTTGTCTTCTGGGAGTACATAATAAACCCATTTTTGTCATGCCTTCTTAACTGGAGAATACTAATTTTTACAGCTAATATTTCAACCTGTCAGCCCCTTAGCTGGTGTTGACCAAGTTGTTTTCTGCCAGCTGTTTGTTGAGTGTACTCTTAGACTTGGATATAAATGGATATAGATGGGATCTCTGTGCACTCAGTTTGTGCAGTAATATATTTAGATATTTGAGGATTTTATTTAAATTATTTTATTAGGTGCTCATTTTGTTTATATATATATATATATATATATAAATATTTTAAAATCCTTTTCCAGAAAACAGTGCAAAACCAACTTTTAATCTTTTTTTTAACAAAATCAAGACACAATATATATGGACTTTCTGATCCTTTCTTTTTTTTTTTCTGTTATCTGTTTCATGTCTTTGTTGAAAATTGGGGCAGTTTGGAAGCATTTTACCAAAAAAAAAAGAAAGAAAGAAGCCACATTCCTTCTTTTGTTTTCCCTCAGCTGAACAGCTGATTTTGTACCTGAAAGTGTCCAACATTGAAACACAAAATACCATATTTTGAAACTGTGACCTGTTTTCTAGTGATTGAAGTAGTTAAAATGATGATAGGCAGAAATGCATGAAGGACAGTGACATTCAGCTAAGATGCTTATGCTCAAAACTAATTAAGATTTTGCATTTTGATCAGGTTTTAATTTGAATTTTCCCCATTAAAATTCTGTACCTTAGACTACTAGGTATTTGTTAAGTTGATTATGTTCCATAGTTGTATGACCTCTCACAAGTTCATGTGCTATTAATATAATATTTGAATTATTTATGATTATGAAATCATGCCGTTTAATTATTACTAGTTAATTTTAATTTGTACTGGGGTAAACCAAGCGTGTCCAGTCAGAATCAGAATTAGGACTAGGATAGGACACTGTAGAGCACAGAGACGTCAGATGTTCCCTGATACTTTATTAGCATCTGATACTTCGGAAGAGTAGGAGAAAGCTTGGAAAGAAATGTAAGTCAATCTCTGTGTAGTGGGATCAAGCTGATTGTGTCTCCTGTAACAAAAACCTGGTATATACTTATTTCTGCTCCCAGTTTTGGAGTGTGCTGTCAGGTGCTGTGAGGTCTGAAATGGTTGGGCTTTAACACTGGGTATAAACATTATTCTTCATTTTCCTGGTTTGAGTCCATTTCTCAAGGAAAGGAGTGCACAGAAGATGATGGAGAAGCCTGATAGACAGAGTTCTGGCAGTAGCTGAGATTTCTCTCTCTCCTCTCCTGGTAGATAAAATGAAGAATGAAGCTTGAAACACTTGGGGTGTGACAGCAGAGTGGGGAGTTGTAGCTGACAGCTTGGAGGTAGCCACGAGGACTTGGAAGGTGCCTGTACAGGATAAAAGAAGTCTAAGGCAAATCCCAAACTGAACATCTTTCATTGAGAGATCAGAGTTATCCAATCCCACTGAACATGCTTGCTCAGCCCCACAGCTCAGGAGTGTCCAGCTGGCACTGTCAGACAGTTGAGCTTCTGCCTGTGGCAGCAGACGCAACAACTGTGTTGCCCACACTTCAGAATCCACTAATAGGTGGTTACAAAAGTACTGAAATGTCCAGATCAGCAAACAGTTAAGAACCCCTTTGATGTGATTGATTTTGGAGAACTATTTGTCATGAGAAAAAATTGCTCCTGTTTCCAGTCTGTTGCTTAGTCTATTCAGACTGAATAACAGCTCCAGCAATGTATTTTTTGGGCAAATTCAGATGCAGTTGCAAAGCTGAAATTTCTCAGCTTGGGAAAGTGAAAGTGTTTGAATTCAAATCTAAAGATTTTTTGTTAAATAAATAATAATATAGAAAAATTATGGTAATCTGTGATCAAGTGGCCAGGACAGCGGTGAGTCAGAACAGTGTGCTAAGTCTCTTGCAGGTATGTGTTCTGACATGACTGGGAATCATGGAATCATTTAGATTGGAAAAGATCCTTAAGATCATCAAGTCTGTAGGTATAATGGATGGATCCTGTAGCGGGGGGGTCGGTGTGATAAAGGCTTTCTCTGTCATGTGCAGCTGCACCAGTCATCTCCTGAGGTGCAGTTTGCTTTCTTTGCTGTGAACTAAACTATTTTTCCAAGTTTTTGAAGCATATGCTAGTATTTTAAAAACTCTTCTCCAGTCATAGCAAAAGGCTTCAGTAAGTGCCCCTAAACTCTGCTTGTATTTTATGCAATGCAGGTTAAGCAATGTGTAGCTGAATCCCATGAAGTTTTATGGCAATAGTTTTTCAATGCTGCATCTGTTTGTTCTTTTCTGGTTGTCTGGGGTTTTGGTTTTTGGGGGTTTTTTTTTGGTTTTGTTTTTTCACTTGTTGTCATCTGGTGTAAGAAACTTCATCTGCATATTTTTAGGCAACATCTGGTTTAATGGATGAATTATTTCTCTATGTAAACTATAAAGTCGAAGTGATAAATGCAGACTTCTCCAGAGAGGCGTGGAGCTCCTGAGGCATGGATGACAGTAGCTAGGGAACTGTGAGAAAGCTTAGGAATTATTGATTCAGACATTAGTCAGGTTTAAAGTAATCTGTTCGCCTTCAGGTCAAGAGTTGCAGTTCCCTTGATACTTCAGACATCATCTTACCATGTGTACAAAAAAGGAGCAAGGATTTTTCTTTAAATCAGAATATGCTGATTTACAGTGAAACTATACCTCATGATTTAATAGGTTTCTATGGGTTGTGCTAATGTAACTATTTTGGATGTACATGGGTGGATTTGAGAGACCACTTGATGGACAGGGTAGAGGTGGTTTCCATAGTTCTCCTTAGTTACGTGTCTGACTGCCACCAAGTTATTATACAGTTCATCTGGTACCATGCTAAATTCTGCCCTCTAACATAGTTGGGGGTTTGTTCAGACAACTAAATACCTTTAGCAGTAGAAGATGGGCTTGAACTTATGAGAACTAACCCAAATGTTGAGGTCTAGATTCTTCTACAGGACAAGTAATTGCTTGTGGATAAATAATCTTAGTTGTTCCCAGGCATCATCCATAAAAACCTTCCTCCGTCCAAATGGCAGCTACTCTAAATTATGTCTCTTTTGTCCTCTGTCCTTTCCATGACAGATTTCAGATGAAAACATGAGTCAATAAACTTGGCATAAATTTATATTGTTCAGTGGATTGCCATGATAAAAAAGTCAGCACGCTACACAGGAGACTTTAAAAATCTTTTTAAAGGAGATTTTTAGTAAATCAAATATATTTGTGTTACACTCGAGACTTAAATTGGCAAATTGTAGATTACCATCATCCTGATAACCCAGGCACAAAAGTCTGGCATAAGAGCAGTCCTTAAGTAGTTTTACTTGCGTTAGAGCAAAGAAGTGGGGGATTAGTGAAACTGTGAATTAGCTATAAAATCTTTCTGTGCCATCAACACCTGATGTCAAAGTTTATCTCAGAGCAGATTGTATAAATTTGAAATATGCTTGTTCTAACAAGAGATGGACAATCACATTAGCAATTTTCTTCAGAAGTAATTTCCTTTGCCTGACTTGATTTGAATTTTGACCTTTTAAGACTTTTGATCTAAATCCATTTAAGATGCTTCTGAAGGGCTTAAAAAACAATGAGAAGTCAGCAGCTTTCTTATTAAAAATATATGAACTGTTCAGAATGAAACAATTAATTCCTGCAAAAACCGTATCTTTAGGTCTAGACAGCCCTCACTCTACAGCAAAGCAAAAACTAATGGAAATTTGAGGAGAAAATCAAATTGGTCTCTGTCTTGTACCTGTGCTATGTCCTTCCCAACCATTTCCCACACTGGGGAAATGTTGCACTTCAGAATTATTGTAAAGCCAAAATGGCTCGAGTATTAAGAAAATTTACATTGATTATCAAGGAAATAGTTTTATCCTGTTTCATCCTCCTGTTATTTGCAATATTTTAGACCCCTCACACCAGTTCTTTTCTTACCTTCTTTTATGTGCCATATGAAGGTAATTTAAGGAGATGGGGAGCAGAGCTTTAGTTCTTTTGAGCTTCAGACCATATCTGATAGAGGATGGATTCTATGATTTTGAAACCGAGCATATAATGCTTGTAATTTGAAAATCTTCTGCTCTTCTCTCTTATTTCCAGTCAGTTGAATTTTTTGCATCAAGTGTTGGTAGGTCAGGCTTTCACTGATTAGAACTGATGTGCATCTTAAGTAGCCTGTAGAAAACACATAGCCAAAGAAATTCACAGTAAGGGCTTTTTCAGTGTAGCACTTTTGTGTTTTTGGTTTGTGTCTTGGGGTGACCTTATGATGTGTATCCCATATCGCTGCCTATGC